>NC_073302.1:15536310-15836310 GCF_027595985.1 Sorex araneus | reverse complement strand
CTTATTCATTTGTAGAATACTGCAGATTACGCTCAATCAGATACACACTTTTCAAATAGATTCTCCCAGACTAATATCAAGTTTGTACATATTAGTTAATGTCTCTTAATGCACAACACGTTTTGTTATCAATCTATGTTTTCCCCAGAGAGAAGCTCCATCATTTCATTTGAAAAATGCTGCCTATTTCAAAGTTCTTTAATATAAATTAAAAAATATATATAATGTAAAAGTTTTGCTTTCCTTTCTTGTCTTCCTTTTTCCCTCTTTTTCTCCCCTTTGTTAATGTTGTTGTGATGACGTGGAGTTAATGTGCTGTGGTCCTCACACACATTCTAGCCGTAGTGCTCACTAAGGATGGGCTTTGCTGCTCAGGTGTCACCCTCTTGAATATAGTAGCCAGACATCTTTGATTAAATAGCTCACAAGGAGTGGCACACTTTATCTGCGATATATGCACACACCTGGTTGAGTGTCAGCAACAGGACACTCTGTTGTGACACTGGGGAGTCAAACTGCAGGGCCATCCTCAACACATGTGGGTAGAACTGAGGGTCAGAGTCACATGTTTTTTTTTTTTTCTTGTTGGGTCACACCCAGCAATTTACAGGGGTTACTCCTGGCTCATGCACTCAGGAATTACTCCTGGCGGTGCTTGGGGGACCATATGGAATGCTGGGAACTGAACCTGGTTCGGCCGCATGCAAGGCAAATGCTCTACCCGCTGTGCTATTGCTCCAGCTCTGAGAGTCATATCCTTATGCTTTCAGTGTACGAACTTTTGCCACATAAGTGCCTCCCTTGCAGCATTTATTATTTTAGGCCATGTGGGATTTTATTTTGTGTAAGACATAATATGGGCTGGAGCAATAGCATAGCGGGTAGAGTGTTTGCCTTGCACATGGTTGACCAGGGTTCGATTCCTCTGCCCCTCTTGGAGAGTCTGGCAAGCTACTGAGAGTATCTCACCCCCATGACAGAGCCTGGCAAGCTACCCGTGGCATATTTCACATGCCAAAAACAGTAACAAGTCTCACAATGGAGATGTTACTGGTGCCCGCTTGAGCAAATTGATGTGCAATGGGATGACAGTGACAGTGACTTAATATAGACACACGAGAATTTTTTTCACAATAATATGTTGAGACTCTAATGATTATTAGAAATAACGTATCTTCCCTCTAACAGTGTAAGAACACCCATGCAGCAAATTGTTTTTACCCCCCAAATACACTCTCCTTTTGGTCAGTGTGTCTAAAAATATGATGATTATATTGCATGTCTAAGACCAAATCCCTGGAAGGAGCTTTGGTGTTATTTGTTGGTTTTCTCCAGCAAAGTCCTCAATTTGCAACAAACCCTCAAGATAGACTTGGAATACAATTACAGATAGTCGCAGCTTTTCTTATTTTAACACTTTTGGAATGAGAGCTGCTTGCAAGATCCATGCAAATGGAGGCAATTTCATTTGCCAAATGTGTGAAAAAGATGTATCTTCACATTTTTCTCAGAACACATAGGTTAGGCTTATTTCTTTCTCCTGCATCATTAGGCATAATTTGTTTATTCTGAGATTTCTTGGAAACCAAAGCCCAGCCTGGTCACAGAGAATAATGCTCAGGGCTGTGATTCTTCCAGAGAACAGGTTTCTAATGTCTGTGATGTTCTGTATGGGGGGGAAAAAAAAGAGGCAGAGTAATCTAAGGGTATGTTGCTTCATTTTCCTTGGAATAAAATGAAGCTGAACAAAATGGTATGCATATATGTGAAGGTATATTAAGCTAGTTAAAGATGCAAACAATAACCATCAAATAAATTTTTTGCTTGTAAAAAGTGGAAACAAAAGATATGCGACAGAACATTACAAGGTTAAAGACATTTTTTACATAACTATATTAGTTTGATTGTTGTTCCCTCCCCAGTTCTATTTCATCCTGGCTCCATAGAGTCTTAAACTGAATGTGACATGCCATTAAGTAATATTAAAGAGCGTATTGCTGATATAGTTGATAAGGACTGTGAGTGCATCCACATGCAGTCTCTCTGGCCTTTGTTCTTCTATATCTCTGAAAGAAGTTTCACTGGGAGCACAAAATATTTAAAGTAAGCGCAAAATATTTAAGTATTTATTGAAAATGTAGTGGAAGCAAAGGTCCATAGCTGAGATACAGTAGTGTTTCTTGAAGGAGAAGAGAAAATTGCAAAGACACTCTTAGCAAGGGTGGAGAGTGAGGATCTTGAGGGGAACACCAATGACATCTTTATTTTCACTCTTTTATGGTTTTATAAACCGTAAAATGGTTTTATGATTTCCTGCCTCTCCTCTTCCCTTCCAGTCGCCTCCCCAAATAGGAAATACCCGAAGTCTGAGGTCCTGAACATATCTGATCATTTTTATGACTTTCCCTCATAACTCTAAGTTTCTGTGGTGCCAATAGGTGTGATTTTTGTATGCTCAAGTATTATAATGATCATCAAATGAGCGAAAAATGACTCGGGTATCACCTAAGACTGACTTAGTCTTGTTCCTCCTGCTTATAGTGAAGTGGGCAGATAGATGAGATTAGGGGCTACAGAGGAAGTGTAACTGGGCATTGGCACTGGGTTCTCAGGAAGGAACAAAACACCCGGATGTGATTTAAAGAAGCAGGTAGATCATTTGCCTTGCATGCAGCCGACCCTGGTTCGATTCCTCCGTCTCTCTCGGAGAGCCCGGCAAGCTACGGAGAGTATCCCATCCGCATGGCAGAGCCTGGCAAGCTCCCTGTGGTGTATTCAATATGCCAAAAACAGTAACAACAAGTCTCACAATGGAGACGTTACTGGTGCCCGCTCAAGCAAATCTATGAACAATGGGATGACAGTGCAGTTCAGTGCTACCCCTAAAGTGTGAGAGGCAGATTTCTCAGTATGTTCAGAGAAAAGGAAGGGGGAGGGGAATGTGAGAAGCGGCTGAACTCGCCTCTTCTCACTCTGGTCATAAAGTTTGTAGGAGACAGCTCAGGCCAGGAAGGATATTTGACTTAACTGAGCTAATTGTCTAACAGTACCATTTGGTGGGAAGTAGTCTTGGCCATGAAGGATTTATTACTGAGTTAATGAACTAAAGGAACTAACTGGTGTTTACACAGACACGGAGCTGGAAGGACAGGAGATGACACACCTGTGTCTTGAATCCTGTGTCTAACTGATAAGTGTCTAACTGATAAGATGCTTTCTTGATGTATGGAAATGCCTTGCTTTCTTGATGTGTGGGAATGGGGAATGACTTCCTCATTGGGAATGTTTTCTTGATATGTGGTTCCTGTATGCTATTGTTCATTATGATATGTTTTAGGTTATTTCTGTTTTTCCCTATACGCTTTTGTTCATTATGAAATATTTTAGGTTACTTCTGTTTTTTCCTATATGCTTTTGTTCATTATGAAGTGTTTGAAGTTATTTCTGCCTTTGGAATTGTTTATCTCTGTGCCTAGTCCTGGGGCCTGTGTGCCCAGGATGGCTATATAAACCCTCTGCTGTAAGCCCTCGGGGTCGAGCTCTGACCTCCTGCTTCGGCAGGACAGCTCGGCCCCAGCTAGCTGGCATAATCAAGTCTCGGTGTGTGTTTTGCAGTCCTGCTGGACTCTTTGTCTCTCTGAATACTGAGGGGTGGTCTCGATCCTAACAAAAGTAGCCAAAAATCAGTATGGCCTGACCCAATCTGTAGATACAGGAACTGGCGCCAATGATTTCTCCAGAGAAAAGAAGACACAACAGGTACAAAGGGCTATGAGAGGACATGAAGGTAGAACATAAAGAGTTCTAGGCTCTGTCCCCTGACAGTGTCCTTACAATTATCTACAGACACTTACCTACATAGAAACCTCATGCGAATAACACCTTGGGGAGAAACTGTATCAAACCAATTTTGCAAACGAAGTGGGGTTTTCCCTCATTTTGGAGGTATTGACTACATCTCAACCTTTGATATGGTACTGTCAGCTCTCTCTCTCTCTCTCTCTCTCTCTCTCTCTCTCTCTCTCTCTCTGTTCTCTTTTCATATAATCCTCTCTAAACAAAATTTCATTTCACTACTTTCTCCTCCTGTAATTCTATTCTGTGAAGGAAGGGGAGATACCTGGCAAAACCTGGGTAGAAATTAGGACTGGTTCTCCTTTCCTGCAAAGAGCAATTCCTCACTCCAGCCTGGGTTCTTGAAAACTGGATGGCCGGGATCATTTTCTACGCCAGGAAGAATAAGTGCTACTCAGGTCTACTTTGTGCTTGTGGGGCTTGTGAGAAATAAGTTCTGTTCACCTAGGTGCTTGAGCATACTGTTATCAGTCTGAAACTTTTTCCTGCTAACCCAAATGGTTAGATATGTAGGTGGTAGAACACCATCATTCTTAATCCCCCTATCTTGCTGCCAGACAATTGATATTGCTTACTTTACTCCACATGCTCTCTTTCTCTCTCCCTCTCTCCCTTTCTCTCTCTCACCTCCCTCTCTTTTTCTCATAACATAATGCATACCACTTGCTATCTACTACCTTAACTTCAAAGGAATTCATATTAAAGTTTCTAAGCACAGCTCTCTGGTCCTAAACAGATTCCTCCAGGCTTCTGGCTACTCTCCTGTGCAGTGTTCCAAACTTGAAGACATGATTAAAATAAATATTTTTACATTTGAATCTTCTTGTTTTCTGTCTGTGATATGTATTCTTCTTTCTCCCTGGAGTCATTTTTTTATCTTTTGAATTAAGAAAATGGAATTTGGCTAATGTATTAGCAGGGGAAGAGAGGCAAGAGAGTCCATATGGACACTTAGCCTCTGGTCTTTCACATTACAACACATCTTAATGCAGACAATTTCAACTTCCTGAAGCATTATTGTTTAATTGAAGGAGGAAGGAAAGGGTGATCGCTGTATCTCTCCACCTTCCCTTATCCCTCAAAGTTCTGTTCAAACTTTTAATTATGAAATAATTAGAATAATTAGAGAATCAATGGAGTTGCAAAATAGTGCATGGAATTATGATAACCCTTCACCCCACTGCTCCCAGTAATGACATCTTATGTAATACTAGTGCTTTATTAAAGCAGAAACTCACCTGCAATGAGGCCAGGGAGACAGTATGAAGGGTAGTGTGCTGTCTTGAACCTACCTACCCAGGCTTGATTCCTGGCACACCATTTGGTCACCTCTCCACACCAGGAGTGATCCCTGAATGCAGATATAAGAATAAGTGATCGCTACTGGTGTGCCTCCTCCCCCTCAAATAAACAACAGCAATAACAAAAGAAACTCACCAAGACTATAATTCTGTTCACTTGATTATAGATGTGAACTGTTTCTCAGTTTTCACCTGTGTTTTTGTACTTTTAACGGTGTGTGTGTGTGTAATGATATAATTTAAGCTTCTTTCTAGATGCATGTGGCTACACTGCAATAATGCTATTAGGTGGCTTTGTATCCTACTCTTTCCTTGGCATAATGAGCACTCCTGTGCTCTTCCTTTCTCTTGTTGCCATGAGGCGGAGTGTGACATCCTCAGGATCAGGTCCAAACTTCTTAGCCTGTTAATCCTTCGACAGAATGAAGTCAGTTTGAGTTGCCAGTACCTAAGACATTCAATGGACTTCAGGTTACCTGTGGACCAAGCCATTGTGAGCTCAAAGATAATTGTGAGAGTATTAATCTCCTCCCAAACATGTTCTGGTGATGTAGGTAAATTGGAGTGAAGTACTTCTGGAAATGCTTATTCCATCCAGCTCTATCTTTAACACAGTGTTAAAGCTAATAGATTTTGTCAGGACCAGAAAAATTAAA
This sequence comes from Sorex araneus, assembly GCF_027595985.1. NCBI lineage: Eukaryota > Metazoa > Chordata > Mammalia > Eulipotyphla > Soricidae > Sorex > Sorex araneus. The sequence goes on along the minus strand of NC_073302.1, from coordinate 15,830,498 downwards.
ACAAGTTCGAGTCTTCAGCTTCCTTCAGTTCTATTCTGTTGTCTGCAATTGGATAAATCATCTTGGTTATGATTTTCCACACAGAGATCTTCTTCACTTTATACATTTTATGGAAATGGAATTTATATTCTCCCACATGCGCTATTTCAAAGTTTTCCCCTGAGAATTATTTGAAATTTTTCCTAGTTAATCAAAAGGCATGCTGTGCAACTTGAACCACTTTCCTTCATATAGATTGCTTGTTCTGATGGGCAGAAAAAGAGCATTTATTTAGCCTCCACAACAAAGGAAGACTAACATTGGAATCATCAAAATTTTTTATATCCACCATGTACCAGCCATGCCTCTGGGCAAAAGGACACAATAACTACAGTCCATACTTTCAGAGAACATTTCTTTCGGTGGAGCAAATTCATCAATTCAGTACTCTAGTGTTCTGAGTTTAAGATTGTCTGTTTTGGGGCAGGAGCAATAGCACAGCAGGTAAGGTGTTTTTCTTGCACTCGGCCAACCATGGTTCGGTTCCCAGCATCCCATATGGTCCCCCAAGCACCACCAGGAGTGATTCCTGAGTGCATGAGCCAGGAGTAACCCCTGGGCATTGCCAGGTGTGACCCAAAAAGAAAAAAAAAAGATTGTCTATTTCAATGTATTCTGTATATTAGATATCCAGTATATATTGATGAAAAGATTCACCAGTGAAAGTTATTTAAGAAATTAATACCAACTTCAGATAATTTTTTTTTCTCTCCCTGATTTCTAAATTCTATTCTGTAACATTTGGAAATGAGATTTCATAAGAAAAATTCTTTCCTTGGGTTTTCATATAGAAAATTAAGCCAAAGACCACCATTTCTTAGCAAGGTTTTGCATTTTGTTTATTGTGTTTTTGTTTTGAGATTTGGGGCACCCATGCAAGAGCTCAGTGCTTATTCTTGACTGTGTTTGGAGATCACTAGTGTTAGGGGCTACATGTGACCTAGGCATTCACATTGGAGTTGACTGCCTGGAAGTGGGCTGGAGCAGTAGCACTGCGGTAGGGCGTTCGCCTTACACATGCCCAACCCAAGTTCGATTCCTCCAACCCTCTTGGAGAGCCCAGCAAGCTACCGAGAGTATCTTGCCTGCAAGGCAAGCTACCTGTGGTGTATTTGATATGCCAAAAACAGTAACAACAAGTCTCAAAAAGGAGATGTTACTGGTGCCCCCTCAAGAAAATCGATGAGCAACGGGATGACAATGGCAGTGACAGTGCCTGGAAGGAAAATGCTTAGACCTCTAAACTATCTCTGGCCCCTTCTGAGCAAGGTTAAGAAGCAGCTTCATAGCCTGCCTTCTCTTTGAGAGCTCTATCCAGTGACCAATTGTTCAGTAAGGCCCGACTCTTCATTCTAATTCACAATGCAACCAATTCAAATAACATGTAAAAAGAGCGCCCCTAAACAAAATAAGTATTATCAATTTAAAAGCGGAACAACACAAGCTGTTTCTGGAAAAGAGGTCCTTGGAGTACTCACAGTCCACAGGCAGAAGGAAAGCTCCTGCATCCAAGTTTACAACCCCTGTGGGCTACTTGAGTGAAGCATATCAACTCCCTATTAGTGGTCCAAAAGAAAAGCAATTTTATTTCCCCATAAGCTAATTTGGAAAACAGCAGGATTTGGAGGAAATCTGGGAGGGGAAAGGGGCTATACGGTATCGTTAAGAGAAAACATCCATCCAAAGCTCTCTGGATTCATCTATATAGTTGATCTGAAAAGGGGTTATTTGGGGGTAGGTCTTTTGTTGGAAGTTCAGATTCTATGTTCTACTTTTCATTTGTTTACTGATACACTTGCTTACTTGGGGGATCTCTGTAATAGTGCTCAGGAAGCTTGGGGGTCCTTTCTGGGATTCTCGGTCAACTAGGAGAGCAGTTCAGTACAAAGTTCTGAGGATGTGGTGTTGCAGGGGCCTGCAATGCTGGGGGTTGTTTGAACCATCCTGGCAATGCTTAGGGATCTCCAGATCTGTAGTTGGTGATGCACAGGGGACTATGTGCTGCCAGGGATGATCAAACGTGGATCTGTTGCATGCAAGGCAATTGTGCTAACTCCTGTATTATCTCTCTGGCCCTTTTATGTTCTTTTTGAAGCAAATGGAATGCAGTTATCTTAAGAGAAATATTTATGTGAATCAGCCTCTCGTGAGGCCATGTACTTTCAACCAAAGGGCTCCCCATAAGTAGGGATGAGTGTGGAGTCTAAGTGTTCCTCTTTTGTTTATTATTAACATCAAGCTAAGTTCAGAATGCTATGTCTTCTGTGTGATATTCAAGGAGTCTCTTGGTCAACGTATATTTCATTCCTCTTGGCTGGCTTCCTGTTTTTATCCATATTAAGAGGCCCTTCAACTGATCTACAAGATCGCCTGATATCAGATCCTTGCAAAGATGATATCTTCATCTTCACAAGATCCTTTACCACCAATGTATTCTGCTGACCCAAATGAATAATAATTTCCTAAATGCACCATGTTAAGTCATACCACATATCTTGTTCATGTCGTTTCCCTCTGTCTAGAAATTTCTGCCTCAACATACTCAAGCAATAAGCTTTCTATTTTCAAGACTAACTTTAGAAAAAAAATTTTCATTACTTTGGTATATTTGAATAATTCTCTTTATGTAATAAAATTCCCTTTTCTCATTCCCATTGAGTATACTGAGGTCAATGCATCTCGGTCATGCCAGTTGGATGTTCCTTTGAGTAGGGTTTTTCCTGAGTAGCCCAGTGATACTCACTGATCTGGAAACAACTGCTAGTGTTATTTGTCCTGGGGGTGTTTATCCAGAAATAGGATACTTTTTGGGCCTAGCAGTGTTCAGGGGTCACCAGGACTACATAAGTGGTGCTTAAGGAGACCATGTTGTATTGGAGATAGAACTCAGAACTTCTTACGTGGCAAGCTTGTGCTCTAGCTCATTTAGCTAGCTCATCAACCTCACAGTCACCTAATAAAAACAACTCCTGTAGTCCTGTGCTAGTAGCAGCAGCATTGAACATATGTGGAATAAATAACTTGATGGTGATAAGATAGTTAGCCATTTTCTAAGCTTAAATCCTTAAGCAACTGACATTATTGTGCCAAGTCTCACTTTCTTCCTTGGAGGAACGGTGAGGGATACATGAGATCAGTGAAAAATAAAGGAACCAGCCTATATAGATATTCAATACTTGTTGGTTCCATTATTTCTCCCTTCACCTTGAGTTGTGATGACTAAAATACATTAAGTATGGTTAAGTGGCATTATTGACCAAGAGTGAATTGAAAGCAATTTTTAGGGATTCTGTGTGTATGTGTAGGAGGGGTGGTTGTTGATGATGATGATGCAGTTATTCAGAGAAAATTCATCTATTTGGACAATGGAAGACAATAATAGCTTTGAGAATCGAATTGGCAGGGTGGTGGTGCTCGTGGTGTTTTCATGTATAGCTTGACTATTGCAGAATAAAAATTATGCAGATATCAAAATGAAGTATTATCTTCCTGGGCTGTGGTTGCTAGATATAAAACAGCAGAGGTATTGTGGAGGGCTATGAAGGTTCTATTGAGCTAATTTGATTAAGCACATCCCCAAAATCAAAGGCTCTGTCTAATTTTTCAAATATCTGACCACAAAACTATGGATGTATTGAATTAGATATAACCCAAGACAAACTCAACTATAATTTCCATCTATCAGGTTTAAGATATGCAGTGTTCTATGCACTGAGATCTTGAAAAGTGGAGACATAAACTCTGGAGCACTAGAATGGTCCTATTTTTTAACATTCTAATGGAGAAAAGAGTGGCTTCTTTTTTAATACTCTAATGTAAAATTCTATCCTGAATTTTACAGGCTGCCATGAAAGGCAACAGGTTTATGACATAGAAACAAGAACACCTTTCACCAAAGCTAAGATTTTTTCCATGACTATAAGTTGGTAATGTGTTTTGCGATTTTCCAAGGTACTAATAGTGTAGATACTTATTTATACGCTTACATTATTATAAACTGATAAAACTCAGGATCTACATTACCATAGACTGATAAGACTCATAATATCACCAAATCTGGGATAGTATGTGGAATATGCAATCTGGAAAAAGATGGATTTTTATCATAATTCTACTAATTACTCTCTGTGACCTCAAGTAGAAGATTTGAATTTTCCAGGCTTCAAGATTATACAAATTTAAAATCCTTATTCATAATAGCTATAATTTTATTGTCTTCATCTTGATGAACCAACATCCCCTATTGGCCAAGGTACTGATAGCAACCAAGTGACATACTCAAAAGGTATTTAAAGAGAGGTGAGTAGGAGGCATATTCAGAATCCAGTGGCTAGGGATAAGAGACACAAAAGAGGATTGAGAAGAACCCTAGAATTCAAGAATAGGACACTATTAATACTGCATGTCTGAAGATTCTAGGTAAGCAAGCAGCGAGAAGGGCCGGCAGAGATTGGTTGTTAGTTATTGTAGAGAGCTACCAAACAGGACCAGTGGCTTTGTAAGGGTGTGCAACTCAGCCACAGTGATCCACCTGGAAGAGGAGTAAGGATTATGAAATGAAAGCCTCAATTTCATTTCTTCTCTGCTCCTCAGATTGAATTCAAATAATAATCCTTTGGCCAAATCTACTGAAACCATCAAAAAGGATTGCTCACTTATAGTCAATAACAGTCAGCTTTCTGAAATACATATAGAGCAGGGTAGTTAAGGGTAGGGAGTAAGACTATACACACAAATAGTGGGCAAGTTTGCAATTAGACCACTCCATAGATAAATTCACACAGAACAAGTCAGGTGTCACTACTGAGAATATATTATGAGATGGCATCAAAGTGAGATTCCTTTTGCCCCTCAAAGTTTGCCCACCCGTCCACTAAATGTTTCAGGGTTTTTTTTTCCCTAATTTGAAGAAATGAAATATTTAAAAGAAGACCCCTTCTGAAATCTCCCAGCAAGCTGCAAATCTGGGGTGTGATAGATCTAGTTATTAAGAGTCAGTCCATCTGAGCAATCTGTTTGCCTGCCTTTCTTGCTGTGTTGGTAATTTTGCAAAAACTGCTGAATTTGCTTTTCTCCTCACAGTGGATTGTAGGCAGAGTAAATGATGTCTGTTAGTTGTCTATCACCCTTTAGGAAAAGTCTCCACCTCCCTCCCTCTTTTCATAAATCCCAACCTTCTTTCTGGGCACATAAGACAACAAATACAGGGGAATTATCATTAAAAACACAAGAGTTTCATTTTCTGTGCATTTGCATATCATGGTAATAATACACACAAAACAATCCTCTCATTTTTTCCTATTTAGTTCTTATCCACTGAGACTCTTTCTAGCTGTACAGACTTTGGTTTTCTGCTCCAGATTGAGAAATCTTCAGTCAGTGACAGCTCAATGGACTGTAAGATGAAACAAGAGAACAGGAAGCTGAGCAGGAGTATTAACGATTGATTAAAATGGAAGAAAGAAAAAAGAAAAATGGGGTGGAGAGATAAAAGAGAGCTAACCATCAAGGGAGGAAGAGGGAAGGAATGCAGGCTAAGAGAGGAAGGGAATAAAATGTAGCAACATCATTCCCAAAAGTAAAACTTAATTTTTGGCTCTGTGTTGCCAAGAGCACACTCCAGGAACTAAGGAGAATCATTTTGCATATCTGTTTCCATCTGAATTATTATTGAACTGTTGGGCACAATTAATTGTGAATTACATCCAACAAGCAGTTCCCATCACCAGTACTGAAGAGAATGTTCACCATATGCCTGATCATAAATGTCTCATCCCCATAGGAGTGACTTACCTCCTCAGCAGGAATCTATTCATCCTCTTCTTAATGATGCTTGCCCCATTTTTTTTTTATAAAGGCACTATTTAAGCAAAGAATATGGATAACTACTGTGGTAGTCTTGGGAAGCTATGTTAGAATTGCAAGCAACCTTGACCAATTTGAAAGACAAATTTGTTCTGATATGAAAACATTTAATAATAAGAAAAAGGGCAAGTGCTTCAGACTGGTTGACCTACAAAACTTACAAATTCTGTGCTGGATGATCCTGTCCATATGCAAAATCCTAGGAGAGAAAAATCTAAGAATCTAAGCAAATATAACAGTATGAAATGATCAGGAAAAAATAGAATTGCTACTATGTATATAAACAGGGTACAGGTGTGCTAAAAAGAAAGGAAAAGGGAAAGGGATGCCTTTCAAATTCAACACTGGTTCATATCACTATCACTATCATCCTGTGGCTCACCGATTTTCTCAAATGGGCACCAGTAACATCTCCATTGTGAGACTTGTTCTTACTGTTTTTGGCATATCTAATATGCCAAAGGGGAGCTTGCCAGGCTCTGCCTGTGGCAAGATACTCTCAGTAGCTTGCTGAGCTCTCACAGAGGAGCGGAGAAATCAAATCAGGTTGGCCACGTGCAAGGCAAATGCCCTACCCGCTATGCTATCACTCCAGTCTATGTACAACATTACAAATCTTTTCTAATTTAGAACCCACTAGATTTTACAGATAATTACAAAGTCTGAATTTTTTCAGTTGTTTAGAAATATATAAATCCCCAGTCAAGTTTAAAATGAGTAGTTTTATTTTGAGAATTAAAGATCCCCAATCTTGCTTACATTCCTTTCTCCTTTTACTGACACATTGACCTCTACCATATGGACACAGCTAGCTTCCCTATATCTAAACTGACCTTCTTGATACGATGTCATCACCTGCCTAGACGTGTCATCTCTACCAGCCATGTTCTCCTCAACTATCCCTGTCCCAACTCCCTACCATCTGCAGAGTTGAGAAACAATAAATTTCAATAATTATGTTTAGAAAAGAACAATCGAATCCTACCATCTGCCACAATTCACTTTGAAAACTAAAGTAGGTAAGGCTATATCTTGAACTAATGAATGCAAACAAATGATATTATAAGTGATATAGAAGATTAGGGGACAATAACTTCTAATAACGACAATTCTTCCAAAATCAAGGGAGATGTGTCATACTGATTTGTCTAAATCAATGGAAGACTTTGAAATTAAACTCCTATAATAATAAAACACATAGTCAATGAAGCTGACTGATGTATTGCTGAACACTTCTACTATATCCCAAGGAATTCATATACACATATCATGAATTTATAGAAACATGGTACACACATTTATATGGATATGTATGAATTTTTATATACCAGTTTGTTCTACTTTTCAGATTCTACTATTAGCCCTACTCCTGATTCCTCTTTAATCACTTCCAGACTAGAGAGTTGTCACCTTCCTTTGCATAGAACCCAGTTCCTGACCCACCAAATGTGTGCAGCAAATGCTTGATTAATGAATCCATATCTTCTACCAGACAGGTATACCAATCATGAATAGAAAGGCTGAATTTCCCAAGATATTTTTAAAATCACTACAACAATTTCATTGGCAAAAAAGAAAAGTATGTCGGCTGAAGACCAATGAAAAAGTTTCCATATTACAGATTGAATTATGAAGCTCTCCCCATTATTCATATGTTGAATTCTTATCTCCAGAATCTTGAGACAAAATTATCTATTACATCATTTGTGTGAACTTTTATTATAAAGATACATTTTAAGGAAATTAGATCATGTTGAACAAATGGTAATAATTACTTAACACTGGTGCTGCTGTTATTTTTATTATTATTATCATTGTTAAGAGTATTGTTATCATAAATTTATCTCTCAAGTTATGTTAGGTACATCAATTTTATTTTAATTAATTAATTAATTGTTTTACTTTTGGGGTCACACCCAGCTTTGCTCAGGGGTTACTCCTGGCTCTGTACTCAGGAATTATTTCTGGCAGTTCTCGGGTGACTATATGGGATGCTGAGAATTGAACCGGGTCAGCCACATGCAAGGCAAACGCCCTGCCTGCTGTGCTATCACTCAAGCCTCGGGACATCAGTTTTAGATTTGTAAATTAGGATATACAGTCTATGAGGTTTGAAGTGAGGACAAATGCATTAACATTAAAAAATTATCTTCTGTTGGGATATAAATTAGTGGTAGAAGGCATGTTTCACATGTATGAGACCTTGGAATCTATACATGTAACACCCCTTCTAGAAGCAAGTAACACTACCACTTCCATAAGGCTATTAGGGGTTGGAGTGGGTAGGGCGTTTGCCTTGCACCCAGCTGACCCGGGTTAGATTCCCAGAATCCCATATGGTCCCCTGTGAACTTCCAGGAGTAATTCCTGAGTGCAGAGCCAGGAGTAACCCCTGTGCATTGCCGGGTGTGACCCAAAAAGAAAAAAAGAAAGCTGTTATAGGAGCATTTTGTCCCAAATACAAGGGATAGCTAGAGTGTTCTTTGTAGTAAATTTAGGAACAACTATGCATTTATATACAATCGAGTCTCCTTCACAATGCCATTGAAGGAATACACTTGGGGTGCATCTCTCCCACCCTCCTCTAGTGCAATATTGTAAACTAAAATGAGCCAAATCAAAATGAGATTAAAAAATGATCATTATAATTACATGCTCTTCACATCTTCTGAACACTCGATTAAGTGCTAAGCTAAGCACTTTACAAATTATCTCCTTCAATCTGTAGGCTCACCCTATAAAGTACATTTAATATTGGTAAGTAAGATACTCAAGGTCACAAAGCAGACAAAAAGGTGTGAGCATTTGAAGTAAGAGACTCCAACTTTGGAGCCACATTAGTTTTATAACAGTTTTCATCGCAATTTAGGAAACCTGTTTTCTATTGCTTCCTGGACAATATGCAGACAAGGATGTCACAGGCGGAGCAGGGACACTGTATGTAGCCTGCAAATCTGTAACCTGATCTTAGAGACTGTCATTCTTGATGCATCCTATTCACATTGGCCCACTGTCTGGACCTTACTCATTTTGTGATTTATGGACCATGTCAGTGTAATTTACTATCTTAATGCTCCTATTCAAGGACCATCAAATGTCTTCTAAAAGCCTAAAATGTCCTTCAGGGAGGAAGAAGTAGAACTTGAATGTTAGCAGCTTTTATCATCTTTAGGTGAAAGGAAACGTTGCTTGGGTAAAGAAACTCTATAGACCTGGTTCCCTGCCTCTGTAACTTATTAGCTGTGTAGTACCTCAGCATCTGCAGTCTGATCCTGTCACCTCTATATTACAGTCGTCGTCGCTAATCTGGTTGACTTCTGACTCACTTACCGATCTGTCTTTTCCTCTGGCTTGTAAAACTCTAAAGCAATAAAATGTCATCCGATAAAATATATACATAACTATTTGCAATCTTTAGAATCTTTACTCAGTAACGGCATGCCTTGATAAATGAAGCTAGACGATGTTCTTTTAAAACGGGGCTACACATGGGCTGACTAGAGATTGTCTTTACATGCTGGCCTCAGGAACTGGTTCACAGTTTCATCTTATTTTAAGAACTACTGACTAAAGAGTGAATGCTATTTGATCCTGTGTTTTGGAATAAGCGAAATGATATCATGAAGGAAAGGCACACTCTGTGGGACTGAACAATTTTAACACAAAAGAATGTGTCCAAAGTAAAGAATAGAAAATAATTCTCTTCTAAGGAGGAAGACTAAAGAAGGGAGCTGGATATACTTTTATTTTGCATCCCTGTGGTCCTGAGAATACACAATATATATAATATATATATATATACATATATATGATTTAGAAAAGAACCCTCCAGTTTATCTATTTTGGTTCTTTAGTGTTCAGTGGCTGAAATAATGGCTCAAAGAGGAGAAAGCATGTGTTAAACTACTAATGAAGATCAAGGTTTCTGATTCCCTTCAAGGATTCTTTTTTCCTGACAGTGGGTATTTCCTTTAATGAAATAAATTGCTTGCAGAGCCCCAATATAAAATCTTAAATAATGGATTTTTTTCTTGTTGAAGTAGATCTCTAGAACTAAAACATAGTCCCTAGAGCCTGTTTCAAAATATCCCTAGTTTGTTGTTTAATGGGTTTATCCAAGTTGGTTTCCTAATAATTTCAATGCAAATAAAAATGCAAATAAGTTCTAAAAGTTTATGTGTTAATTCCTTAATGGAAGGGGTAGATCCTCCCAGAGGTGTTGAAAGATATTGCGTATGCAATACTCAGCATTAAGAACACATGTGAGTTCAGGGGTAAGTGTGTGACATATGCATTGGTGGCTGAGAGCTGCCCCCCCCACCAGCTTCCCAGGAGAGGTACAAAGAGACTGGGGACAACAGACTGATGGCAAAAATGGCCCATTTAATGCAGAGCTGTTGGAATACCTATAGAACATCTGAGGGAGTTTGAGGTATAGGATTGCAGGTAGATGTGTTTGATCATTTACAGAGGTAAAGTGTTTCAATAGAGGCAATTGTCTTGGGCAGATTAACTCAAGGAGAAACTGTCTCCCAGAGACATCAATATTGCTTTTCTCTTTCCCTTTAAATTGTACATATTAAACAAGTATGTTTACTTATTAATACTTGCAATTATTTGGACAAACACTATAAGAGATGTAGCACTGTAGCACTGTCATCCCGTTGTTCATCAATTTGCTCCAGTGGACACCAGTAACGTTTCCATTGTGGATAGAGATTCCAAATCTCCAAGGGCAAGCCCCAGGCACTTTACCTTAAATCTCAGACTGGATCCTCAGGCCAGTTCAGCTTGTCCTTCCCCATGGAAGACCTGTCTCTAGAGTCATAATGGCTTGCATCAAGACTGTGTTTTTATGCTTTTTAGACTGTTCCATATTGTTCCCGGGGTAGTTTTCCTGCTCACCCTAAGCCCATCCAATGTCCATGGCTTTTTGGGATCTTAGGAACTACAGCAACCAAAGCCTGAATCAAGTAATTATAACAGATATCCATGAGTAGATATGTTCCAGAGTCAATCAACTCCCAAATATTAGAAGCACAGCATTAACAGTCTTTCTGTCTTTAAGCTAAGAAAATTGCTCTATAGCAAAATATGAAAAGTCCATAGGGGAAATAGAAAAACAAGTAATTCACTACAGATAGAAAGTCCAGAGTTACCAGAAAGTTTGACTTATAATTAACCAACCGTGACTTCAGGAATTGTGACAATGAGAGGTAAAACACAAAGGAAAGACTAAAGATAAACTCAGGGGATGAAGGATGCTCATAAGAGCACTCTAAGTTTTTCTGCATGGAAGTAAGGGGCAATTCACTGATGAAGTCTAAAGCACTTAGGGTTAATACAAAACAAACACAGTAGCATAAAGTGGTCACTCTAACTCCCTCCTCCTCACTCCATCCCTGAAATAAAAGCAAAATGCTTTGTAGCAATATGTCCTTGGTCTGTGCATAAGCTGTCAGAGGAGACAATTGCCTGGATGGATGATGGATGACATTTCTTAGATTTTTACTTACCCTCAGCGGTCTTTGGCATGATATATAAAATGTCTGATTTTGGTTCCTGTCTCAGTCTTTTCTTGCTTGCTTATGTAAGGAACGGCATAACTTCCTCAGGGATTATTCTTATTCAGAAATGCCATTTTCTTGGTCTCCCCAGTTTTGTCACCAGAATTGGGGATAAGAAACTGTGTTAGGTCCAGAATCACTATTCTTTCATGGGAGTCAAGGAAGAGTCTGTGCAGCCAAGCCTTAAATATAGACCAATCCCTTCCTCAGTGGTGTGTCCTGGAATCCATTTCAATTTTACTGGTTGTGGGCTGGGAGAAATGGAAGCTTTTATTCTTGTCTAGCACAGGAAAAAGGTTTCAAGTAATTTTCACACCATTTCCCTTGACCTGTAAAGGAAGTTTTAAAGTTTTAAAGGGCCATCCTTGCTTTCATAATAGACTCTAATTTTTTTAGCATGGACATCAAGGTCCTTCCTGCTCTGTTTACTGTCCACCCCCTTAGAATGCTCAATTTCCTAGTTGAATCTTCTTCCAAGTCACATAGTTTTCCTCTCATCTTTGAGAGACTGGCTCTGTATCATCTCTAGAACTTTAAGCCATTCAAAAACTTGCATATTCTTTTCTTACCTTCTTTCTTGAAGTTGTAGACTAAATTTCACCTTTTCGGAGTTCTTCTCTGTCTTCATTAAAGCATGTTTCTTTTTTCTTAGTGCTCTTTTTACCACATTGCCAATATAAAGGAGGAAATGGATTACTTCAGTTTCTTTTTGTTTAGTACTTCTTATTGAGTTTGGCAGTCATTCCATCTGTTTTTAAATAAATTAAGTCACTGTGACTTACAGTTTTGCAATATTGTCAATGATAGGTTTATTAGATAGTAAGGGATACATAATCTTTGTCTTTTCTCATCATCATCATCATCATCATCATTATCATCATCATCATCATTGTTGTTGTTTTGGGAGCCTTTCCTGGTGGTGCTCAGGGATCATTCCAGGGAACCTCTGTGCCTTATCCCTGAGCTCGTCTGAAATGACCCTCTTTTCTCAGTTTATTATTATTATCATTATTATTATTATTGTTATTATTATTTATTTGGGGGGTGGGGTCATACCTGGTGATGCACAGAGGTTACTCCTGGCTCATGCACTCAGGAATTACTCCTGGCTGTGTGCAGGGGACCCTATGGGATGCTAGGAATTGAACCCTGGTTAGCCGCGTGCAAGGCACACGTCCTACCTGCTGTGCTATCACTCCCACCACCTCTTTCCTCATTTCAAAATTTAGGTAAGCTAGACATTAGACTCAGCTACAAAGGACACAGAACATGCCCCGAAGTTAGAACTTAGAATGTTATGGGTGTGAGGGCATAGCTGGTAGCGCTCAGAGCTCTCTCCTGACTGCTCTTAGGGCTGGGGACTGAACCCGAATAGGCAAGGCAACTTGACCTACCCTCTGTACCTATCTGGTCCCTGTCTACAACTTTCAGCTACCATATTTTTTAAGTTTGAGAATGCATTGTTGATGGCACCTTAATTTCATTGTTTTGTGGTAGCGTATTTCAACAATAGAAAAATCTATAACTGTTCATCTCAAAGCTGAATATGAAGAAGGGAAGGTTCTCTACTGTTTAGAAGTAGTCAGGCTTTCTTTTATATTGACTGGAGCGGCAGCACAACAGGAAGGGCATTTGCCTTGCACATGGCCAACTAGGGTTCGATTCCTTCATCCCTCTCGGAGAACCCAGCAAGCTACTGAGAATACCTTGCACCCATGGCAGAGCCTGGCAAGCTACCCATGGCGTATTTGTTACGCCAAAAACAGTAAGAACAATTCTCACAATGGAGACGATACTGGTGCCTGCTCAAGCAAATCGATGAACAACGGGATGGCAGTGCGACAGTGCTTCTATATTAGCAGGCAGGGCCTGGCCTGAGTAGCCTTCCACAACCTCTGTTATTGTCTTCGGGGTGGGAGAGAATTGGACCATACCCAGTGGTCCTCAGTGGGCTACTCCTGGCTACTTCTGGTTTTCAGTGCAGGAATTACTCGGTGGTTCTCAGAGGACCATATACAGTGCAGGCCAGTTTGCCTACAGGGCAAGTGCCTTAACCCCTGATCTTCCCTCTGGTCCCTGTTCCGTGTTTTGTTGTTGCTGTTGGCAGTGTTGGGATATATATATATATATATATATGTATATATATACATGTATATGTATATATATGTACATACACACACACATATACACACCTCTCAGAGAACCCAGCAAGCTACCAAGAGTATCCTGCCCGCACCTCATGAAAGAGCCTGGCAAGCTCCCCATGGCATATTCGATATGCCAAAAATAGTAACAATGACAGGTCTCATTCCCCTGACCCTGAAAGAAGCCTCCAATCATTGGGAAAGATGAGTAAGGAGAGGCTGCTAAAATCTCAGGGATAGGAACAAATGGAGATGTTACTGACACCCTCTCAAGTAAATCAATGGACAACGGGATGACAGTTATGACAGTGATGATGACAGTTTTTATTATTTTTTTTTCAGGAGGGTGTATTTGGCCACTCCAGCAGTGCTCAGGGCTTACTCTTGGCTCTGCATTCAGGGATCTCTCCTGGTGGTTCTCAGGGCACCATAAGGGACATTGGAGATGGAACCCAGGTAGACTATGTGAAAGGCTAGGGCCCTACCAATTGTATTATGGCTCCGGCCGCTGTCTTTCTGTTTGCAATTTAAATTTCATGATGATCTTGATCTCAGAGGTATTTTCCAAGAAGCTTCTTCCAAAATTCCAGAGTCGAAATGTGAAGTAAGAAAGTAAACTTCACAATGAAATTTAAGCAAAATGGAGATTAGAGTATGTAGGATCAAGAACAGAAGTATATTTGTAGGTCACAGTCGTTGGCAAGTATCTGAAAGCTGGTTTGCAGGGGGGATGATGGGAGCAGTCATCATGGAAGCATGGGTCAAAGAAAGAATTTGGGAGCAGTTCAAAGCAGGAATAAAAGAACAATCATTCTCTATGAAAATGAAACCAAATTTGTATATGGTTAAGTGTCAATGACACTGAAAAGTTCCTTTCAGATTCAACGTATGAATATAATATAATACATACATATTATAGAAAATAAATTTATTAGATGGTTTATGGATAGTGGAATTCCTGAGATAAAGAACAGCCTCACAGTTTTCTAATTAATTTTACTGTATTTCACATTTGCTACCTAGAATCACTTTTATCGACTCATGCAAAATGTTTTTTTTTTCAGATTAGTTTAAAGGCCTCAATTTAGTTTAAATTGGCTATTATGATAGCCAATAATAATTTTTAGGCCCATGATCAAAAACTGTGTGATGTAGACAAATCAAGGGCTTTGTAAGTACAATCTAGGTGGGTTCAGTTTACTCGGTTCTGCTATTTCTAAATGTAATATGGTCTTAACGACTAAGAAAAATGAGAATAGGTTATAGAAAATATGTTTTCCTTCCCTGTCATTATTCTAAGAGCCACCAATTCATATAAAAATTGATTTGAATTTTAAATAAATCTTTAAAATCATTATCAGTTTAACTTCAATTATTAATCACATTATTAAAATTTGCATCTGCATTATGAAGACACAGAAAAATTGTACAGATTGGCATATATAAAATTATATATCATAATTATATATTACATGTAAGTACTTATATGATTTTTTTATATCCTTCAGTTTTACTTCCATAAAATAACAATTTTATGGCAATAATGTGATTAATTTTGCCTTCATATATCTAGGATACACTGTAGATTTTTCTTTAGCAATCATGACATTTTGCATAATAAGTTCTTTCCACATTTCATACTAAATGCCTCCATGATTCTGAACTATATGCTTTCTCTGCTAATAGAAAGTTTATCAAATGAATGATTTCCTTAGTATCGTGTCGGGGAAAAAAAACCCTTACTAGCTATTAATCCAAGACATTTTCCCTTTCCTTTCAAAAACTCACGTTTCTCCAAGGAAAATTCAATCTACTTAATCCTCATTGATTGGCATTTAGTGCAGCAAGATGATGTTTTGTGAGAACTCTGGGTGCCTAACCAGCAGCTTGATCAATTTGTTATGCTTCTTGTCTTGTTAATCATATTTTGCACCTGGAAGCCATGTTTCCCTCAAGTCTTCTAACTTTATTTAAAGTCAATGACTTTTCTAATTTGACAACGGAGAAACTGAGGCATGAGCTATTGACTATCCTACTTCAGTCATTGCTCTCTACAACTCTGTGCTTCTGGGATTCCTACACAATTAAATCCCTTCCTTTCCTTTTAAAGGAAAAGATGCTTTTTCAACCTTTATACCGCCTATGCTCTCAGTAACATTGAACATTTTTTTGAATTTTAAGATCTCCGAACCTAGATTCCTGTAAAATGGGAGAAGTAACAGTTCTTGTTTACTTAAAGTATGTTAAATTGACTTAATGATTTTTAAAAAAGTGTAGTGCTAAAAATGTTATAGTTGTTTATTTGGAACAGGTTGTATAGGTAAAAATAGTAAGAAAAACTAATCCAGTGATAATATAATGTGATAAATACATAAGATGGGCTCCAACTGCAGTCTAGATCCTATCTGTATAATATCTGTATAATATCTAGATAATATCTTATCAATATTATCTGGAATAATTTTTTTAAAAGATATTTGGGGACTTTATAAAACCAATGAATCAAATTCTTGGAAGTGTGATCTGGGAATCCCCCTTCAGCCTCCTTTCCTCCACATGAGGACAGTGCAGACTTGAATTACCAGTATGTGCCAAAAACAGTAATAAAAGATCTCATTCCCCTGACCCTGAAAGAGCCTCCAGTCATTGGGAAAGATGAGTAAGGAGAGGATGCTAAAATTTAAGGGCTGGGAAGAATAGAGACGTTACTGGTGTCCGCTTGAGTAAATCGATGAACAATAGGATAACAGTGACAGTGACAGTGATACATGTAGTCTATTGGTAATTTTGTAATCGTTGAACTGGAGCGATAGCACAGTGGGTAGGGTTTTTGCCTTGCATGCAGCCAACCTGGGTTCGATTCCTCCATCCTCTCAGAGAGCCTAGCAAGCTACCATGAGTATCCCGCCCGAATGGCAGAGCCTGGGAAGCTACCTGTGGTGATTCGATATGCCAAAAACAGGAACAACAAGTCTCCTAATGGAGACATTACTGGTGCCCGCTCAAGCAAATAGATGAGCAATGTGACAACAGTGCTACAGAGCAGTGCTTCTAAAGAATATCCAGGTAATGAGGATATTATAGACTCAAAGCAATTGACCCATAATATTTAGTTGAAAGTCTTTAGTGAATTCCGAGCTCCACTTCTTATCTTATCTCTTCTACACACGTCTTATAGAATGAAGACACACAGAGTCAGTAAGGCTAAGTGTCTTTTCTCAGCCCTGGAAAAGGAAGAAAAAAAATTTTTTTGGCTTTTTATGGGTCACACCCGGCGATTCTCAGGGGTTACTCCTGGCTCTGCACTCAGGAATCACCCCTGGCGGTGCTTGGGGGACCATATGGGATGCTCGGAATCGAACCCGGGTTGGCCGCGTGCAAGGCAAACGCCCTACCCGCTGTACTATCGCTCCAGTCCCTGGAAAAGGAAGAAAATTCTTAAACTACTGCAAAATTGATCCATGAAATAAATTTAGTTATAACTGACCTATTAGAGTATAACCTTGACAATAAGCTATAAAAGTAGATTTTATTTTCCTATAAATTAATACAATCAGAATTCCCTCCAACCATTTTTTTCTTTGTGGGAACAAGTTTCAAGACACTTCTTTGTGAATGCCCAGTCTGACAGTTCACACTCAACTCTGGCCCCATCGTCTTGTTCAGAAGCAGCACTGTTTTTATCTGCCTACAGCAATGTTTGGTAATTAAATGCTAATTTGTTCGTGAGCGCCTTCATCTACTTTATAGTTGTTTTCCTAAAAATATTTTCATTTCTTTCATCCATAATTAAAATTTACCAGGCAATTGAAAAATCTCACCTTCATTTGAAATAAATTAGAAATTGCAAGTAATTGTTACCCCTATAAAGAGAAGCGAAGAGAAAAGTCATTTTTCTGTCAATCTCATAAATCTCTAAGATTTACAGAAAGAGTTCATGTCTCCATCATATTAAACCAATATCTCTTCTAATAGTTCTCACAATGCTGTATATGAGAATATCACTAAGGATTCACACCAATTTCACTGTCTCCAGCCAGAGGAGAACATTCTGTACCTCACAATATAGACATATTAGCATATATTATTGCTCTTTATTGAGGAGTCTCTTGGTGTCTAACTTAAGTGTTTTAAAAGTGTTTTCACCAACAATAAATAGCCCATGCGTAATAGCTGTATTAGTTACTTAAGTTTGGCATCAGGTAACGTTGGGAGTTTCTTGTCTCCTGAAAATGATTAAAGGTGTGGGGTATTGAAGACTGTAGCAGCATCTGCCTTATTTGTATTCTATAAGATACAGCTGTAATTCTTCACTGAGAGTTTAACTTAGATCTGTTCATGGATATCTCAAATTAACATATCCAAATAGTCTGATCATTTCTTCAAACCATTTAAGCTCATTAAACACATTGAACTATACTAAAAGGTTTGCCACATCCCCTGTCTACCTAAAACCCATCTGTGAGATCTGTAATGAGTTTCTGCACCTTAATGATTATTGGTTCTTACAATGCCATCTTATTTTTTATTTACATTTTATGAGAGAAACTAATCATTTGTCATTCAATGCTCCCCATGTTTCCAATAATTCAAGGTGTGTACATAACTCTCAGACTCCATTTTATCTGCACTGCTGAGTACAGAGATGGAAGCTAAGTTGTTGTCAAAGAAACAGTCAAAAGTGATGTGTGCAATTTTGCGCCCTTAGCTCAAATGAAAGTAGTTGAATATGAACTTAAAATTTCTGCATTGGAACATGGATGAACCTGCAAGTGTATAGACAAGAAAATAACCACAAAATTTTTGTGTCATAGTATGAGAGTACCCAGATTCTTAACATTTTATTTGTAAATGTTTGAGGTCCTTTTTATATAATACCCAAACATTAATTCTTGTCTCTTTAAATTAACCAACTCTTACACAATGTTGAGAAGACATTTTTTTGTTTATTTTCTTCATTATAGGGATTAGAAAAATGGGCTCATGAGCGTTAATTAATTTGCATTCTGCCGGCTAGAGTGGTAGATAGATGTTGAGTTTCAGTACCTCTGACTCTAAGGTCAATGATCTTTATACACTATCTAAGTTATGTATTAATATACCACTTCTGTATATACCATGTAATTTCTGCTCTGCATAAGTTGTAGTTTATTATAAATGATGGTTTATAAAGCAAAAATATCATTTTTAAGTCTCAGGAGAAATAGAAATTTATATAATTAGCTCTGCTGCTGGGTAGAAACAGGCAATTGTAAGAAATGTAGACATTAAAGAGTGAGGACTCAAAGATAAAAAGATTACTAATGGGGACATAATGGTAAGAGCTCTATGAAAAAAATGGACTTTCAACCAAGACTCAACAGCTGGACACAGTTGAGCAATTACAATGTGGTATGGGAGATGTATTTCAGACAGAGAGAAATGGTCAGTTAAGGCTAACAGGAACTAAAAGATGTATTAATGTCAGGAGGTAGCCACATGCTCTGCACTTTGTGGACTGTTGTCATTTGGGATCCTACCTCTTTTGGGTACTAACCATGAAAGATTAGGCAAACAGTTTTGCTTCTTTTAACTTTTTTGAAAGTATCCATGTTTTTCTGTGCAAGGAGACAATAACATCTACCTTTAAAATGCAAATGTACTTTTTTCTAATTACATCTTCATCACTATTGCTAAGATAGTTTAATATTTTTCTTTCACCTAAATAGTGTGTAGTGGCAGAATTTCCTGACCCCGCTCCAGGCTGTCTTCACCAGGGCACCTTGGAGAGGGGCGGGCTGAGTCTCCCTCCCTGCCCCAAGCAGAACCTCGGCAGTCGAAAACTCCAGAACCCAACCGCTGCCATGCTCAAGGCCACCCTCCACACACTGGGACTCACCAAAGTGGAACTCGGCAGAAAAACCCAGGTAGGCGGCCCTGTGACTGAGACCTCCAAGCCCATGAAGATCAGGACTGGGTCTCCCAGCTCCCCAGTTTTCCAGTAGCTTGGCAGTCACTCCCATGAACTGCCCCTGCTGCCATGGAATCTCATCAACAGCCAAAATCCAGAGACTATAAACCAAAGCTCCCGGAAGAGAGCACTGCAGAGTTTTCTTGGACCTCTTATACTCTAACCCACTTATGTACCAAAAGTTACACACATTTTTTTGGTTTTAACATACTTGCTTGTCTTCTCTTATATACAGGTTTAAATGGCTCCAGAATGAAATACAAAAACCTTCACACAATTCTCTCTTATTGTGGTGGGGAGGTGCTTGGTGGTGGTACTGGTGTTTGAATACTATCTGCAATGAACTATTGGAACTACTGTATGAAAATAAAATATAAAAAATTGTATGTGGCTTGAGTGCCCTTTGCCAATGCATTTAGATACAGAAACTACCTGCTTTATATAAAAAAAATTCTTTATTTTTCATAAGCTACCAAGAATATCCCGCCAGCACGGCAGAACCTGGCAAGTTCCCTGTGGCATATTTGATATGCCAAAAACAGTAATAACAAGTCTCATAATGGAGACATTACTGGTGCCCGCTTGAGCAAATCGGTGAACAATGGAACGACAGTGCTACAGTGCTATATTTTTTGCGAATAGTAAATTACATTAATATAAACAAAATATACAGCAAGTAATATCTAAAAGTTGGTGGTGTCTTATATCATCAATTTTCTTTTTTTAACATTTTTTTTGTAAATCTCTGATTTTTTGTTTTGCAGGAGTTGAGGTATATATATGTGTGTGTGTGTGTGTGTTTGCATGCATGTGTGTATGTAGTAAAATATTGCTATAACAAATATTTTGCAATTATAATAATTTACTATAAAGATTAATCTGGTCTCTAGGTAAATCAGAAACGATGGTTTTATCTCCATCTTATTTTTTTCTTTTTGGGTCACACCCAGCGATACTCAGGGGTACTCCTGGCTCTGCACTCAGGAATTACTCCTAGCAGTGCTCAGGGGGCCATATTGGATGCTGGGAATTGAACCCGGGTCAGCCACATGCAAGGCAAACGCCCTACCTGCTGTGCTGTGGCTCCAGCTCCCTCCATCCTAATAGTTAGTCAACACTACCAAAAGAAAGAGACTTTATCTCAAAGTTGGATTTGAAGGGTGTTCAGCAAACCACTGCAATTACAAAGTCAATGTTATAACTATTCTCTTCCTACCACCCCCTTCTAGTTTCTTTTGTGTTACTGTTGTAATCCTTTTTCAAAGAGCCACCTAGTCACCTTTGTAATGGGAAGCCAGAAGCAAAGTGATGTAGAGGTGAATTTGTAGTAGAGCTTACATGAGATGGCCCAGGTGTTTCAGCAGTCTGAGGTGTGATATAGAAGAAGCATTTGGAATTAACTACAGCATCAGCCACAACACTTTTTTTTTAAATGTGTCTATATTGCTTTTAGTCATATCAAAGTATTTCTAGAAAATGTATCTTTTTTAATCAATGGACTAACAAAACCAAAGAACTGTTATTTATTTTACACTAGCTTATTTCTTCCAAGATTTCCTCTTCTCTTAATACTTTTGAGTCAATCCCAGCAATGACGTCTAAATACAATTTACTTGCACACCTAGGGCTCTTGTGAAAAACTCATAATATTTATTTTTATAATATTTGATTAATAGATTTTATTGAAACATAGTTGTTCCTAAAATACACAACAAATGGTTTCAAGACACTTAACCCCCTTCTTAAAAGACCCTAGCTCAATTTATTGCCCTGTTCTGCTGCTAATGATCTGTGTGACCTTGCTTAGTTTCTTTACTTCCTGTTTTTAAACTAAATTTTGTTCATGGTTAAATGAAGAATCTGAACTATATGAATAATAAATTTTATTTTAGAGTGTTATTCCACAAAGCAAGACAAAATAAATAAAATATTACAGGGACATGGAAATTAAAAAAAAATCTGCTATGCTTCTCAAAAATTTAGGTTAAATCATCTGCCAAGTTAAACTACAATCTATCAATTTAAGCCTTTTCTGCCTTTCAGGGATTGTAATCTCATCAATATGTTTTGTTTGACAGTACCATGTTTGAAATTTTCTGTTGTGAAAAATGCCATTCAGGGCTGAAACTGCTAGTCCTGCCTCTAGAATCAATATTCTTGACTTTGTTGAAACAAAGAATTCAAGAGAAAGTCAAATGGAAAAAAAGAAAAGTTAGTTGAACGGTGAAAAGATGGTCAGGGAAATGTCTCCAAAGGCTAGAGTGCATGATTTGCATTTGGGTAGCCCAGGTTTGCTCATACTTCTGACGGTACTGCATTGTCTCCAAGTACCGTCAGAAGTGGCTCCTGGAAGGATATGGCTCAAAATATTATTAAGAAATGAAAAAAAAACTCACTCTAGACTCAGTGAGGGAAACATCTTTTATCAAGATTTTATGCTAAAGCACTCACAAAACAAAGAAGGATAAAATTTGAAAAGATGAAGTGATTGATATTGTGATATTGTACTGATGGACAGGGTGTTATGGGTGTTTCAGTTATTGTTCCTCATATCAGCATAAAGATGTTTATTTAGGGGCTGGAGCAATAGCACAGCGGGTAGGGCGTTTGCCTTGCATGCGGGTTGGATTCCCAGCATCCCATATGGTCCCCTGAACACCGCCAGGGGTCATTCCTGAGTGCAGAACCAGGAGTAACCCCTAAGCATCGCCGAGTGTGACCCAAAAAATTTTTAAAAAGATGTTTATTTAATGAAATAAGAGGATATAGTAGTTGCTAAGTTTTGCAGCACCTATACAATGTATTATTTTCCCATGAAAGTTGAACTCTTCTAATTCTTTCGCTGTTCAATTATAGTTCACATTTTCACTAGTCCTCTCTCTCCTCTCTATTCTGTATGGTGTTCAATAATACCACAATATCTCTCAGGTTCCATTTTCTTGTCACCATGTATTTTCTTTCACCATGATTGAATATTTTACATTTGTGTCCCACTGGTAATTCTTCCATTCTGTTGTGCATTTTCTTGTCTCCAATTTCTTCTCTATGTTACTCCTTTGTCCATAATATTATATACAGTGAACCCTTGTGGTGAACATTTTATTCATTTAGTATTTTGTCTAAATGTTCATATTTCTTATTTTTTTCCTCCATAGTTTTTATAAGGGTATGTCCTCAGGTAACTTAGGTGAAGTAGAGAGGGGAGAGAGAGAGATGGCCAGTTTCTCCCGATCTACCTCTGTCACCCTGGGACCATCTAGCATGGATAGGACTGATACAGTCTGAAATGAGCCCCACATGGCACGGACTTTGAGTGCCACCAGTCTTACTACGTAGCTGTCAAATCAGACCTGACATACACTTCTACCAAAGGCAGGTGTTAATCCCCACCACTCAATTTCTTGGGAAGCCATGGACTCACACAGGAAAGGAAAGCCGGGCCTTACCCAAGCCTTTTGTGTCCGTGCCTTTCTCTCAGACAGAATTTTAGGAGAAGATGAGCAGTGAGGTAAAAACAGATTTTATTTGACAATTTTTTTTAAGGAAAGAAAAGGAAGAAGATAAAGAAAGAGAGTAATGCATTCAAGAGAGAACATGGGCTTCTCCAAAGGTGGAGAGAGTCCCAGGACCCATGTCAAGAGGGGAGATTTGGGTGATACATGTGCTTGGGCACCATGTATGTTTGGCCATGACATACGGACACAAACAGCATATGGGCTGGGGAGCATATGTGTTAACTTCTTTTATTCAATTTGACTTTTATAAGGTTTTTCCAAGTTGTTCTGTGCAGGGCTTCCTACCTAATTAAGAGCCTATTGCTAGGGTGATTGCCAAGTGGGGAGAGTTGGGGTTAGTAGATGGTCTTTGAAATTTATTTCTTGGACTTTGTTCCTACCAGTGCTTCTCTCAGTAGGGGATTTGGTCTTCCCTGGGCCTGTTGGCACGCACCACCTACAGGTCTTTGTTCCGGTCCTCACAAGGTGGGTCCTGGAAACCTTAGGGTTAAGTTGGTTTCCTTACTACTCAAGAATTCCATTTCATAGGGACCCTCCCCTGTCTACCTGCCTGCCTGCCTCAGTTTGATTAGTAAATAAGGCATGCCTCGGGTTAGTTGTACGGACACAAAGAAGAAGAGCGTTCATGTGATCAAAGAGCAGAGAGGAAGTTAGAAATCAAAAACAGGGTTTGCTATGGAAAGTCTTGTTGATAGAAAGAGACAGTTGAAGTTTGCTGTTTTTTTTATAGTACTGCAGTTTCTTGAGTTATTCTTATAAAGAAAATAGCCTTGTAATATTTTATAGAAGTCATTAACTCTCGGGAGTCAACATGCCTTTGTGTATCTTTGTCCTGCTATTGTTTGCTATTTGACCTTTGATAAGTTATTCAACCTTTCTTTCTTAACCTCACATTTCTTAAAAATTGACATTTGTTTGTAGCAATAATAAAGCAATGCTTCATAATATAATAAAAAGAGGAAGCTGGGCTGAGGTAACCCTTTGTCCTCTGTCCTGGACTGGGTTCTTCAAAAGTAATTTGAAAGTAAGCACATATAAAGTTCTCAGGTAGGCATCATCATCTCATTGTTATTCTCGTTGTTACTTTGTATATTTAACCTTATGAAAGTAGTTACTATCTACATTTTATGCTGTCTTAAAAGCCTACTAATCACACTAATTTTTTATTTCTCAGCAACTAAATAATCTCTTTGAGCTTGGTAAAGATGAATAGACCTAGACACAATTTTCTAGGAAGGTTACATTTATCCTTCTTCTTGGGTTTCCTGTTCTTCCCTCCAACTGATGAAAAAGTACAAGAATCTGTACCATCACATCCTGGCATCCTGGAATGAAAAAACCATTCACCCAGACAACTCCACCCAGCCCAGCCCTGATTGTCCTTCCTGAAGCAAGTCTACAATTCATGTCCCCCAGGCTTCAAGCTGAAACCCGCTTTCCTGGTTGGAAGCTTGGAACTCTACCTGACCACTTAACCCTGAGGTTGTTTTCCTGCTGATCAATTCTGACCTTCTGTTTTGAAGTTTAAAAGCCTCCAAAGCCTCCTTCGACATCAAATAGCTCTTACCAAATGCCATTTGGGCAATTTAAATGCAAATGAATCGGCAATATTTGGGCTGCTTCCAGTTAACTAGCTTGTGCTTCCCAAACAAAAGAGGAAGCTGGGCTGGAGCAACCCTTTGTCCTGGACCATGTGGTGTCAAAGTAAAATAGTACCAGACATTTGTTAAAAATAGCAGTACTGATTTTATTCAGGCTACTGTAGGAGGTGAAAAAGATTTCAGTACAGAACTGTGCTTAAGTTGCTGAAACAAAAGGCAGGATCTTTTTCTTTTGTTTAAGCTTTGAAAAAGTTAGTGGAAAATAACTGGAGAATTTTGCAGAAAGGTTGGTCAAGGTGATGAGGCCATTCCCTTATGGGTTTTGTTGAAGTTAGGTTTCTACTCTCCTACTGAGACTAGGAGCTAAGTGCACTACCTTGGCCATCATGTTCAAAAAAAACAATACTCTGGTTCTTAAGGAGGACATCCGTGGGTTATGAAATGTCAATAGACTGGGAGAAGATTTACATCTCAAAAGGGCTTAGGAAAAAAGTACAATTAGAAGTTTTCTAAAGTAAATGCTCTAAGTAAACAGAGATCAGGATACTCTAGTCAGGGAAATACCTGCCTAAATACTGAGGAATGATAAAGTTGACTGAGTTAGTGGTATTGAAAACCGTTAATATATAGGGACCCCAAGCCTTGCTGCGAGTTCTGAATGCAGAGCCAGGAGGAAGCACTGAGTGTAGAGCTAATAGTAAGGCAGGAGTAAGCCCTGACTGCGGAGTTCTGAGTGCAGAGCAGAAGCCTTGAGCACCACGGGGTAGGGTCCCACCCTCCACAGAAACCAATATTAACTTTTTTGTGTGAATATATTCCATATATTTTTTTTGTCTATGATACCACAGGAGTGGAAGGGTGGTGAATTTAGGTGGTCACTGTAAATCTCACTCAAAGAATAGGTGAGATTACCATCAGGCAGGTAGTCAATCAATATAGATTAATAGATAATGGGGTAGTGTTTATTTACTAAAGGGCAGTGGCGCTCTATCTCTCCTGCTGCTTGTGTTTGGTGGCCTCATGCTGCTCTTCCGCCACCCCCGCCCCACACCCTGCCCCAGGTAGATGGCGAGGGGCAGGCAAAGGAAGGAAGGATAGTCAGGCTGGTTGGTCTCAATTGCCAGTTTATTCCATTCCCATCTCCATTCTCCTCTGATTCTCTTCCTGCTTCTTCCTCCCCCACCCCCCGTGCTTACTTCATTCTCCTTCTGCATTCCCCTTCATTCTCCCGCTGGCTCTGGACCCTCCTGTTTTTCTCTCCTGAGCCCCCTCAGATCTTACAGTCTTAATTTATATAGCAATCATGTAGGTGGTGATACAAAGGTGGGTCAAACATTAACAAATCAACAAAGAGAGGTAAAACCACTCCTCCAGAAGATTAACTCAAGGACAAACTCTCATCTAAGGAGATTACTCCAGATTACTAGGAGATCTGCTCAAGGGTGGGATCCCAACCCCAACGAGGGTGTGTCGTTTTCTTCTTTCCTCAGCTAGTAATCCACTTAAATAGTTGTAGTAAATCTACTTCTAATATTTCTAGCAATGTCATTTTGTATGAGCACAGTAAAAGATATAAACTTAGAGTTTGGTTCTTCCTGAGGACATCTCACTACATACTATATATATATATATATATATATATATACATATATATAATACATATACATATATATGCAAGAATTTGCATATATATATATGCAACAACTAACTTGCAGTTCTCAGGCCAAGTTAGTTTTCCTAACCCCAGCAGGGTCCTACTCTCGTTGTTACATTGTCGTTACTTTTGGATCATGGCAGCATTTGTCCATGATCATGCCCTCAACTTATAGTTGAGTATTATGGCCCTTTGTCCTGGTGCATTTTGATGCCAGGGTAACTCACAGTTTGCCCTGGATCCATTCAGTCGCTCACAGGGACCCTTCTTTTGGGTGCTAGGAACTAAGGGCAACTGAGTTGAGAAAGCAGATGCCCAGGAGTAAATATTATTTGAAGTCAATCAATCCCCAAGTTGCAAAATATATTAACTGTCTTCCTTTGTCCATACAGAAAGGACATTGCTTTAAGGTAAAACTATGCAAAAGACATTAACTTACAATATAAGTTCAGAGTAAGGATTTGATCTTACAAGCTAACAGAATATGATTAGGGAAAAGGTGATTAACTGGTTGGGAAGGAAGGTGCAGAGAAGAGTTTACAGATAAATAAAGGAGTGGGAGTGATTTGGGAGCACTGTGATGGGTTTAACTTGATACACTTAAGTTCCCTGTGGCAAGGCTGAAAGGACAAACCTAATATTATCCTACAGGATAGCTCAGGGTGGGAGATGGCAGCAGATAAAATGAGGCCTCTAGCTACACTCACTTACTCTCAAAACCTATTCTCTCCCAGGTACACACTCTCTGCAGACTCTCTTTTTGCACATACCCAGAGGACTGCAAGATCAGGTAGAGCTTCCACACCCAGACAGATAACCAAGGACAGGCAGGCCTCATATGCCCAGTGGGACTAGAATATAGGCAGTTCTGGGACACCCAGGAAATCTCAGATTCAATCAGGACTTGGAGGCCCAGGTAGAGACAATGTCTTGAATACAGGAGTCTCACCCACGGGTATATGGCTGTGGCCAGAGATCAGGAAGGCTGGGGCAGGACAAAAGGAACTAACCGTGAGAGTACAGTTGAGAGGTCCCACTCACCTACAGATACAGAGCACTGGGATCTCAACCACATGGCCAGAGACTAATGAAAGCATACAGGGGAGAGAGGCAACATTGGGAGGGGACCGGGCTCTTGATCACCAGAGGCAAGTAGACTTCATGGGATGAAAAAAAGATGTCATATACAGGACAGGGCAAGATCAGAGTCAGCATGAATTTTGCTGTAAATGGGTAAAAGAGAGACCTGGACATTTGGGGAAGGACCAGATCAATCTACTCAAATTATACAATAAACTCTAATATGTCATCTTCCAAGTGTTGTATGTGAATCTTTCATGCAATTTTCAAAAACTGAGCAGGAAAATCCATTTTTGTGCTAACATTTTTTAACTTTTGTTTGGTGTGTATATATATACAAACATATATATATATACACACATTTATACACTGATGTTTTGAATATAACCTCCTTTCATTGTAAAAACAAGTAAACCAAAGTTGTTTACCCTAAAATAAAATGGTTTGTGAGTGTCAAGTCTGGAAGAGGAAGGGGAAAATCAGCATATAGAATTTCTAGCCTTATTAGCTATCTGAGTCACATATCTGGAGTTGTTTTCTTCTCAGTAAAATGAAACAGAGAATCTCTAAGCCTTATAGAGGACATTGTGGATCTCATATTTCGTTCTCTGCAATGATATGGCATTGTGGAATTCTATACCAAGGAGAACTGCTTTTCTTTGAATGGTAAATCTGTGTTCTTCTGAAAATTCTCACCTGGCTCTTAGGAAAGCTTATGATATTACCTGGCCTGGAGAAATTAAAACCCAAAGCCCAATTCCTCAGAGTATAAAAATAATAGAGGACATTGCTTCCTTTTATTTTCCTAGTAAAAAAACACATTAGAGCCCAGTAATTTGGTTGAGTAATCATAATGTTAATCAGTAACAGAATTCTAGAACTTAGGGGAATGTTGCAATTCCTTAGGGTTGTGGGTAATTTAGATCAATTTCTTGTCTTTTGTGTTAGGTAATATTAGCTTAATTTTATAGATGAAATCATTGACTCACTAACTAGTGATCACCCTGAGGTATCCTGCAGGGTAACCCAATATCAGGCTGCTTAGGAGACATGATATGTGGCCTAGGAGAGACCTCCAAAATGGATATTTCAGGATGCATCCTCTCCTCTGGACAGGTGGATCACCTTTAGCTTCAGCCGATGTGGCCTGTGGTTTGATAAGAAACTTTTATCATTCCCTTTACTCCCTAGAAGAGTGACTATAGAGGGCTTTTCCTGAAATTAGGGTTTTAACCAGAAATAACTTTTATACCAGAGAACTCTATTTATGTTTGGCAGGGCAAACATCTAATTAGAGAGCATCTGGTCTTCCTCATCTAAATTACCCTTTCCTCATCATATAAGTCCCCCTCCTCTCTCATTAAAGTCCCCTGCCTCTATTCTATACCCTATTTTTTAGTTCAGGTTACACACCCTTGGATAGGTAGCCTCCTTTCCCTTAATAACTTTAGAATAGACATCTATGTAGATTTCCCCATAGGTATATAATCAAATTTGTAATTTTCTCTTACTAATCTGCCTGATGTTAGCTTGATTTCTGGGCAAACCCAAGAAAATCCCAGAGGGGTGAAGGGAAATGCCCTCTCTTTCTGACAGGCCAGTCTGTTAAGAAGAGGTCTTAGGCCAGGAATCACTGAGCCAGAAACCAATAGAGTCTTGTGGAGAAGATGGAAAATAAGCTTGCTAGTAATTTTAGCAGCAGTGACTTCTGATTTCAGTTTTAAGTTCCTTTTTCTTGATAGTCTTTGAGCCCCCATTAACCCTGAACTTCCAAGGATGGGGGGAACCAGAAAACAAAAAAGATAATCTCTCTGAATTTTTTTGTGTTAGAGAGGTGAGGGGACCTAAGCTAATCTAAACAGAATAAAAATGACATTGAGTGAGGCATAAGAGAGAAACCATGAGATAACAACTGAAACTGTTAAAATCCTCAATGCACTGCACTGTCTGCACTGTAGTCTCACGTTGGGCGCCACCTGTCCTGTCCAGTGGGACTTGGTCAACGTGGGTAGCAGGAAGAAAGTGTGCGAGTGAAAAGGAGACAGATACAAGAAGAAAGAGACAGACAAAGACAGACACAAAAGAATGGGAGCAGCTATAATTTTATTTCTCTTAAGCTAGTTTTTTATAGTTGATTATACAAGGAAGTAGGCAGAATGGGGGAATAGCAAAAAATGCAAAAGTTTAACGAAACTTTATGTGGGCCCTGATGGCAGTTACCCTGAGCATTTTTCTTTAACCTTTAAAAGGTACTTTGATATTTTTCTCAAGAAGTGGTTGTTCCTTAGTTACAGGTCAGGTTATACTGACCTATTGGTTCCCAGGCATTGGTTCCTGGTGGTTCCCAGGCATTGGTTCCTGGCATCGTCGTTCATCGATTTGCTTGAGTGGGCACAAGTAACGTCTCCATTGTGAGACTTGTTACTGTTTTTGGCATATGGAATATGCCACGGGTAGCTTTCCAGGCTCTGCTGCGGGGGCGGTATATTCTCGGTCGCTTGTTAGGCTTTCCGAGAGGGACGGAAGACTTTAACCCAGGTCAGCCACGTGCAAGGCAAATGCCCTACCCGCTGCGCTATCACTCCTTATTTCTTGAGGATTAAAATCCTCAAGGAATAAGAATGAATACTATAAAAATTTGTATGGAAGTAAAACAAAAACAAAAATCACAACCCCCAAAACCTTCAATTGCCAAAGCCATCCTGATAAGTAAAAAAGATAAAATGTACTGTATTTGCTCACTTTATTTTTTAATTTTTTTAAGAATTTTATTTTATTGAATCACCATGTGGAAAAATACAATGCTTTAAGGCTTAAGTCTCAGTTATACAATGCTGAAACAACCATCCCTTCACCAGTGCCCATATCCCACCATCTAAAAAAAAAAACACAGTACACCTCCCATCCCGACCCCCCCCGCACTCTCCCCCCACCCACCTTGTAACTGATAAATTTCACTTTTCTTTCTATTTACTTTGGTTACATTCAGTATTTCAACACAAACCTCACTATTATTGTTAGGAGTACCCCACTAGAGTCAGACCTGTTGTGAAGAGATATGCAGCCGCGCGGTTTTGTATTTCTGTACTTTATCAACTAAGTCCAGGGAGAATTCTTCCAGATATTGGATCATTGCAAGCTTGTAAACCCCATCTGTGGTCCTCATAATATGGCGGTCACCACGTCCTTCACCCCTGGCAAGGAAGAGGCTCGAGAGAGAAATACCTTTCCCCTCCTGGGCGGGCATGGGGTCACGGCTTAGTTCTCAGTCTGGAGACATTCTGTGAGGAGCTGCCCATACCGAAAGTAATTTAGCTGGCATCTGGAGTCATGCTCGTGTAGCTGTGGAGAGGCTGCACACACGTGTGGCCCCCCAGATCACATCTTGGCGGCAGGCGGGGCCGGTGCCACCCACCTTCCCAAGAGCACCCTCGCGTCCTATTGCTGAAGTTCATAAATCCCATCGGTGGTCCTCCTAATATGGTGGTCACCATGCCCTTCACCCCCAGCAAGGGAGAGGCGAAAGAGAGAAATACCTTTCCCCTCCTGGGCAGGCATGGGGCTGCAGCTTAGTTCTCAGTCTGGAGACATTCTTGTATTTGCTCACTTTAAATTATGCTCTATAGGCCTAAAGAGCTAGTACAATGAGGATAGTTCAATTGCCAGTGTGCTTGCCTTGCAAGCAGCTAACCCGGGTTCTATCGTCTATACTCCATATGTTCCCTGTGCACTGCCAAGAGTGATCCCTGACTACAGAACCAGGACTAAGCCCTGATGTCTGGGAGTGGGGACTCCAAAATAAATAAATGATACAAGAAATCTATAGTAATCAAAACAGCAGAGTACTAGACTAAGGACAGCCTATCAGACCAGTGGATGAGAGTTGAGACTTCATTGATAAACTCTCCTATTAACAGGTCAGATAGCTAGCATATGACAAAAAAGCTAGAATTATGAAGTAAAAACCTCTTCCAAAAATTATGTTGGAAAAACTGGATGACCACTTGAAAAAACATGCAATTAGATATATATCAAAAATTAAATTAAAGTGAACCAAAGATGTAGAGATTAGACAAAAAACCATAAACACACTGAGGAAACTGTAGGCAAATCTCTCCAGGATCTGGAATTCAAAGTTGTTTCCCATGATGATTCCACTAAGACAAGAAAATTTAAAATAGCAAATAGGATTATATGATGCAAATTCTTTTTTCTTTATACTAAAGAAACTCCAGTTAAAATAAAAAAGACTCTCAATGGACTAGAAGATATTTGCACATAGTAAAGAGCCTGGCAAGCTACCTGTGGCATATTCAATATGCCAAAAACAGTAACAATGGAGACGTTATTGGTGCCCACTGGAGCAAATCGATGAACAACGGGAGATAGTGCTACAGTGCAGTGCAGTACAATATATTCAGAAATAACATCCAAAGTTCATAAAATACAAATCTTATCAACAGAAAAAAAATCACAATACCATCAAAACATGGGGAGAGGAGATGAATAGATATTTCTACAGAATGGGTATATGTAGATATGGTCAATAGCATTGTAGCACTGTTGCCCCGTTGTTCATCAATTTGCTCAAGTAGGCACCAGTAACGGCTACATTGTGAGACTTGTTAGTGTCTTTGGCATATTGAGTGTACCATGGGTAGCTTTCCAGGCTCTGCTGTGCGGGCGAAATACTCTTGGTAGCTTGCTGGGCTCTCTGAGAGGGATGGAGAAATCAAACCTGGGTTGGCCACATACAAGGCAAACACCCTACCTGCTGTGCTATCACTCCAGTCCAGATAGGGTCAATAAACAAATGAAAATGTGTTCAAAAAGAGAGGGACAGGCATTGAAGGACTGCACTCATTTGTGGAGTATAGAATAACATCACATGAGGCTGACACCTAAGGGCAGTAGATACAAGGGCCAGGAGGATTGTCCTATAGCTGGAAGACTGTTTCATGAGGGGAGGGAAGAAGGTATAGAAGGAATAGAGAAAGGATCACTAAGAAAATGATGGCTGGAGGAACCAGTTGGGATGGGAGATGCATGCCAATAGTAGATAAAAGAACAAACATGATGACTTCTCAGTGTCGGTGTTGCAAGCCATGATGCCCAAAAGTAGAGAGAGAGTATGGGGAATATTGTCTGCCATGGAGTCAGGGGGAGGGTGGGAAAGGGGGGTATACCCAGGATATCGGTGGTGGAGAATGTGCACTGGTGGAGGGATGGGTGTTTGATCATTGTGAGATAGTAACCCAAACATGAAAGCTTGTAACTATCTCAAGGTGATTCAATTAAATAAATAACTAAATAAAGTAATCGTCATTAAAAAAAAAGAAAGAAAATGTGCTCATTGTCACTTAGTATGAGGGAAACACAATCAAAATAACAATGAGGTGGCAGGGATGTGAAAGGATAAAAATCCTTATTCATTGTTGGTAGAAATGTCATATGGTATAGCATCTATGGTAATCAACTTGGAGATTTCTCAAAAAATTAAGAATAGAGCTCCCTTAGGACTCATATATCTCACCTTTAGCCATAAATCCCATAAACAGAAAACATTAATCTCAAAAGATAAATGCACCTCCATTCATTACAGCACTTGGTATAATAGCCATTACATGGAAACAACCCAAAATTTTGAGCAGCAGATGAACAGATGAAGATGTTCTGCTATATATAAATGGAATACTATTCAGCCATAAGAAAAAAAGTTAAGTAATGCAGTCTGTTGCAACTTGGATAAAGTTATAGATTACTTGCTGAGCTAAGTAAGCTAGAGGCAGAACAAGTACAAGAAGATCTTATTGCTCAGTGGTATATGAAGAAATAAATCTATGGTATAAGCAATATCAATTGATAATAAACTTTGCATTTATCAAAGATTTACACCTCACTGGATTACAGACATGAGAATATCAGGTTGGGAGTGGAGAAGTGGGTGGAAAGATGAGGTGGACTGGAAGTAACACGAGAGAATAGATGGAGAGTTAATGCATATTGGTGGTAGTGAAGTTAACAGTACACACAACAAAACCACAAATGTCAATCAACAAATAGTGGGGGAAGAGAGGGAGAAAAATAAGACTCCAGGACATAGGGGCAGGGATTGAGAGATAGAGCCACTTTGGTGGTGGTGTGTGAAAAATTTGTACATCATTGCTATAAATGTAAAACACTATTACAACCCTATTACCTAAACTATAATAAAATAATCCGTTGCTCATCAATTTGTTCGCGCGGGCACCAGTAATGCCTCTCATTGTGAGACTTATTGTTATTGTTTTTGGCATATCCAATGTGCCATGGTTAGCTTGCTCTGCCGTGCAGGAGCAATGCTCTTGGTAGCTTGCTGGGCTCTCCGAGAGGGACGGAGGAATCGAGCACAGGTTGGCTGCATGAAAGGGAACGCCCTACTGCTGTGCTATCGCTCCAGCCCAATAAAATAATAATGATATAATAATAGTAGCACTGTGGTCCTGTTGTTCATTGATTTGCTCAAGCGGGCACCGGTAACATCTCCATTGTGAGACTTGTTGTTACTGTTTTGGGCATATCGAATACTCAAAGGGGAGCTTGCCAGGCTCTGCCGTGTGGGCGGTGTACTCTCGGTAGCTTGCCAGGCTCTCCAAGAGGGCTCAAGGAATCGAACTTGGGTTGACCACATGCAAGCCAAATGCCCTACCTGCTGTTCTATAATAGTAATGATAATAAAATAATTGTAATTATAGTAAAAATAATAAAATAATAGTAATATAATGACTTAAGGAGCAGTTAATTGTGTGAACAAGTACAAGCCCTCAAAACAAGATAAAGAGGAGGTGGGAAGTATACACTGGTGAAGGGACGGGTATTGGCACATTGTATGACTGAAACCTAATCATGGACGACTTTGTGATTGTGTATCTCATGATAATTCAATTAAAAAAATTAAAGCTAAAAAAAAGCTAAAGAAAAAAGAGAGAGGGGTTGAGCGATAGTACAGTGGATAAAGGCGCTTGCCTTGCAGGGGGCTGACCTGGGTTTGATCCCAAGCGTCCCAGACTCTGAGCTCAGCCAAGAGTAATTCCTGAGAGCAGAGCCAGTAGTAATCCCTGAGCCCGCCTGGGGTGTCCAAAAAGAAAAAGAAAGGAGAATAAGAAGAAAAGCAGACAGGAAGAATTTAATGTAATTTTAAAACTTGGTCTCTTGTCATAGAGATTGAGCCAGGGCCTCATATACGCAATGCATACACTGTGCCACTGAACTATCTTCCATATTCTTTTTTTTTTTTTTTTGCTTTTTGGGTCACACCTGGTGATGCACAGGGGTCACTCCTGGCTCATGCACTCAGGAATCACACCTGGCGGTGCTCAGGGGACCATATGGGATGTTGGGATTCGAACCTGGGCCAGTTGCATGCAAGGCAAACGCCCTACCCACTGTGCTATCGCTCCAGCCCCTATCTTCCATATTCTTAAAAAAATAAAAAAGGGGTGGGGATGAGATAGACAGTCCACTGAATCATTTAAGCACTCTCACAATAACTTCCAATGAAATGCTTAAGAGTATGGGAAGAATTCGGGGGCTCCAAGAAAGTGTACAATGTGGGTTTCATCTTTCCTCTACCTCTGCATTAAAAGAAAAAAAATAAGGGCTGACTTCACAATGCACTAGATTTTGTTTATTTATATTCTAGGGGTTCAGATAGTATGTACAATGTCTAAGGTGCTTGTCTTGCATCAAACTGACTCCAGTTCAATCCTCAGCACTGCACACGGTGCCCTCAGTAATGCCAGGGATGATCCCCAAGAAAAGAGCTGGGAAAAATCTCTGAGAGAGTCCAACCCACCCACATCTCCTCCATCTCACCCACCAAATGCTTCAAGATTATATTAACCTCTCTTTCTTCTTTTCTAAACCATATTATAAAATCACCTTCTGGATACTCCCTGGTCTTCCAAGCGCAGTTAAAAATCTATTGCTTATCATAAAGATTTTATTATCCTTCCAGTTCCCATTGATCTCTGCCTTCTTTGAGCTCCAAGAAGCACTTAGAAGCTAAACAATCCATCCAACCCTTCCTCTAATTTTGTACTGTAAATGAACTCTTATATAGAATGCAATCATTTTATCGCAGCCTGAAACTTACTCTTACCTCATTTCCCCTTTAAAAGTCATCTAGCACCAGGGTAGACACCTGGTAGGTGCATTGTATCTAGTAGCTCCTTTAATCTTCCATCTAGCATTTTAACAGTGTGTAATTGCATAATACTTCCTAGAAGATTTCACAAATGACTGCTACTTTAGATGGTCTCTACAACTTCATCCTGCATAACGATTTTGAGGTACATTTTTGGCTACATCTATCTAATTCCTCCCCTCCTCCACTCCATCTATCTCCCCGCAAGTCTA
The DNA here is from genome assembly GCF_027595985.1 of Sorex araneus. Classification (NCBI taxonomy): domain Eukaryota; kingdom Metazoa; phylum Chordata; class Mammalia; order Eulipotyphla; family Soricidae; genus Sorex; species Sorex araneus. The sequence goes on along the minus strand of NC_073302.1, from coordinate 15,794,686 downwards.
TGACTTTTAGGATGATTTTAAGAGCATGAATATGGGGGTATGGGATGCATAGCTTAATGGTAGATATGTCAGTAATTTGAAGTTCAGCACAAGGGAAACATCGAAGTACTATCTTACTATCTTTTCTCTATGCAAAGTGTGCTTTGGTTTTGCATAATGCATTGTGCTTCAGGTGCCAAGTTCCAGACACAGGGAGAATTAATGGAATAATGTCGATAAAGGGCTTTAGACTCCTCAGAGGAAGTTCCCCAGCCTCATTAAAGGTAATATTATTCCTGTTATAGAGTTTAGTTAAAAACAACAAAATAATATTTTTCCGTCTTTATTGCTAATTTCTCTAGGCTTGGCAAAGAAATCTGTGCTCTACATTCACAGCCTTTATCACCCTTGTAGATCTGAGAATTGCTATTCAGAAAGACCTGCACTGGGGTGTCTATGAATGTGAAGTGTAGGGATAGAGAAGAGCATTTATTTTCTCAATATTCTTGTGTATGTAGCTCTTGTGCCACATTTCATCACGAGTGAATAGGTTTGAACTTGCTATTGAATTGTCAATATTTTGGGAGAAAGGGGCCTTTTGTTTTGGTCATTAATATAGTTGAGGGACTAGTTAAAAGTCTGCTACCTAGTTGAAGTGCAGAATAAATGAATGAATAAGTACCCAAAAGATTAAGACTAAGATATGGAGAAGCTGAAGTATTCCAGAGAAATGAACCTACCTCCATATTCTGATGGTAAAATTCTATGAACTTACAAGGGAAGATTTTAGAATATTAATTGAAATTTCCACCTTTCACGGCAATTTATAAAGGGTATACTTTGATGGAGTTGTTTGTTTCACTAAACAACTAAAGCGTTCTCTGTAATATGGCTTGTTAATTTGGTCTCATCTCAGCTAATATGATATCCTTGCATTTTTTTTCAAATATTTCAACCACATTCCCACCTCAGAACCTTCATACTTGCCATACAATCTGGATAGAGTATTTTACTGTGTTCTTTTTTTTCTCATGGAGTCAGTACCTCAGCGGTTCAGATGGTACACCCTAAAATCACTGCCTCTCTACAATTTCTCCTTCACAAGATAACATTCACTCTTCACAGAACTATCTTCACTGAACACTATTCATTTGTTTTGTGTTTAATTTTAAATAAACTAATTGATTTTGTCAGTTACAAAGCTTTGTTTTCCATTGAGGTAAATTTGGTTTACAAGAGTGCAATATCTATTCATTTTAGTAGTACAATGTTAGCACACTACAAGCATATTCTTCCACCAGAATCCATTGGACCTTTAAGTCCTCTAAAAGGGGTTTTTGTTTATGGCTACTGGTGGTTATTTTGCTTATATCATTACATCTCACATGAATGAGATTATTTTGTACATCTTTTTCCTCCATCAGGGTTTTTTTGCTTAATTTGATCCAGAATTCAATAAGAGAAAAGACCTCATCTTTTCTTATATTTGAGCAGTATTTCATTGTGAATAAATACTCCAGTTTCCTTATCTACTCATATGTTGTTGGACATGTGGATTTTTCACATATCTTGGCAATTTAAAATTATTGCACTTTAATGAGCATAGTTACTCATTTATGTTTTTCAATACATTTACGTTCTTTGGTAAGGTATCTAGGAGTCGAGTTGCTGGATCAGACATTTCTATTTTTAACTTTTTGAGAAAATGTCATACTATTTTCCAAAAAAGGCTGAACCAGTTTACATTTCCTCCAACAGTGAATGAGTGTTCTTTTTGCTCCATCTCCCATTAGTGACTATTAAAACAAACATATATCTTCAATGGTGGAAAGTGATACAGCTTTATAATTTTGATTTGTATTTGCCTAATAACCACCATTTAAAATGTTTATTACAAAATAGCAAAGATCTTTTCAGTTTACTGCTATTTCACCATAACTGCACTGGCATCTGGTAGTTCAAACCAGGAACCAAGAACAAACTTAATTTCTAGTTTTATGTCAGAGTTGTGTCATTTTTAGTCTAGGACTCACTTAATCACTTTGCTTCAAATTCTCTGAGTCCTTGATCCATCATCAAGAAAATACAATTAGTGCCACCTACCATCTCTAAGTTGCAGAATTGTTTATATCAAAAATAATTAATAATAACAAAAATGCTATACTGTAGTAAGCACCTCATATGTGTCTTGCTTTATGCTTAGTGTTTGCAAGAATTATATCGTTAATTCAATAAAAAAGTCCATTCTCTCCATTAAGCTTAATTCTATTGTGTTTGTAGTATTGTGATGGTGGTAATCTTTATTTTGCAATATAAGACAGGCAAATCTTTATTTTGCAATATGACAGGGAAATTATAAGTATCTTGAAAATGATAAACCCTTTGTGAGCAATAGGTATTTCTATATATATTTATTTTAAGTTTCTTCTGTTCACCTTTTATTTTGAAGATCCTCTGAATAAGGATTTTATATTGGTACTTTAATGATGTGTAGTCACAAACTATGTGTTTGACATGAAATGTGATATGGAAAACAATTGATTGAGCAAGAACAAAGTCCTTTTTAATATTTTCTAATTTCTATGATACAAATGTTCCCATCATGCCAATTTTATGCTACCAACTTTAAGTCCTCAAAATTGGAATAGGCTAACATTGTTGACAATCAACTTCAGCAAAGATGGCCCAAATAGCCAGTACTTAAGACCCAAATTGCTGTATTCTTCTCCAGTCTTAGCCCCTCTGCTTTCTCCACAATGTAGTCCATGTAATCATTTTAAATACCACAATACAATATTCAATTTGAAATATTTTATTTTATATACTTAAAAAATATTTTAAATTCTATTGAGTTACCGTGGGATAGTTACAAGCTTTCATGTTTGGGTTACAATCTCACAAGGATCAAACACCCATCCCTCCACCAGTGCACATTCCCCACCACCAGTATCCCGGGTATACCCCCCCCCTTTCCCACCCTTCCCCTGACTCTATGGCAGACAATATTCCCCATACTCTTTTTCTATTTTGAAATATTTTATGGCTTTTCATTCTTCTCACTCTCATCTTAGAGATCATGTAGCACTGTAGCACTGTCATCCTGTTGTTCATAAATTTTCTCGAGCGGGCACCAGTAACGTCTCCATTGTTAGATTTGTTGTTACGGTTTTTGGCATATCGAATATGCCACGGGTAGCTTGCCAGGCTCTGCTGATACTATACTCATGATAGCTTGCTGGGATCTCTGAGAGGGACGGAGGAATCAAACCCGGGTGGGTTGCATGCAAGGCCAACGCCCTACCCGCTGTACTATCAACTACAGCCCTTAGAGATTATATGACTCATTAATTAATTTTGTCGTAGAAGGGTCTACTTGATATCAGAGTTTCCTTCTTCTTCTGTTTTGAAGCACCAAAAGTATAGGGACTATGTCTGTGGTGAAAAGCACTGTTTCTGTAACTCTGACCACAGTGCCTGTCACTGTTTTGGATGGGCCTATGAATTTAAGACATCATATTCTGAGTGCATAGTCTTTGGTCATTTTATACTCGGTGACTATACATTTGCCCAGTATATGCACACATTTCCAACTTAAGGGGATTTAAACTTGGCAGGGAGGATTATTGAAGCAACTTTATGTGTGCTGCATTATTATTCAATTGCATTTCCCCTGGTGCAAAGCTGGCAGTCTGCTGCTCTGTGACAGATGTGCTTGCTTTGGTTGAGTCACCACCACAAGGCGTATTATCAGTTTTACTAATGTTTGCTCTTTTATTCTTTAACAGGTAGTGTGATTCATCCAGGCTATGCAAGTTATGAGACGAATGCACAGCAAACTCTGAGTTTTAGGATGATGTGCAGATAAAATCTCAACCAGGGTAAGAGTGAATTTTTTATCATATACATGAATGTTAACTGTACATAGAATTAAAGATAAGATTACTACTATAATCACTGTCACTGTCACTGTCATCCCATTGCTCATCCATTTGCTTAAGCGGGCGCCAGTAACGTCTCCATTGTGAGACTCATTGTTACTGTTTTTGGCATATGGAATATGCCACGGGTAGTTTGCCAGGCTCTGTTGTGCGGGAGAGATACTCTTGGTAGCTTGCCAAGCTTTCTGAGAGGGGGAGAAAGCAAATGCCCTCCCCGCTGCACTATCGCTCCAGCCCATTACTATAATGGGAACTGTATTAAGGGGCCCACACATACTTTTGTTCTTGATCATTTGATTTTGTAAGAATCACAGATCTAAAGCACAGAGAGCAATGTTTAACAATTTGCTGATCTATGCTAGACAATGCTACAGGTGAGGTAGGGGTATTTTATTCCCAAATCCAGAATTTAGATATTCTTGTTCAGGAGAGCGAGAAAGGGAGCCAAATATCCATAATTTTATAAAGCCTTAAAACCTTCATAACTTGCCTGATGGGCAGTCAGAGTTTTGGGACCCTCGCTTTATATCAGGTGTATCCTATCCTATTTCAAATTTACATGTCAATGTAGATTCAATTCATTAGAAGTTGCTGTGAGTTTTGGGTTCAGAAAGATCCGAGGAAGGTCTGGAGAATCTAGCAATGGCATCAGTGAATTTATGTACCATTGCATCCATAATACCAGAATAGTCCAGCTAGATAGTTGTATCCACAGACACAACCAGTCATGTATATTTAGTTCATTTTACAGTGTTCTTAACTGGTGGCCTGTTAATGTCTTCTAGATATTTTTAGGGTAAATCAAATCACAATGCTTTAAAGATATCAAGTTCTATCTTCCTGTGACTCTTCTCTATTTGAGATAAAGTTCTTTTAATGAAGGTGACGTTCAGTTCTGATTTTTTATTCCTTAGCACCTAGCCATGCGTGCCCCTCTACCCAGGATGTCTGTCAGCTATTATATGGTCATGACCATAATGCCTCAGTTTGCTCTGCTCTGGGACATACAGTCCTATTGTTTTCATGACAAGTTATTGACCTCTTCCAAAAGGTGCTCATTTTCCTCTAGACATGCTTTAGTTGGATAACATCTCATTATATGTACTGCTGAGAACCAGACATTATTTTCCAGCCCTGGTCTAAGGATCTTGAAAGGAAATAGAAGTACTGTAACCCTTGGATTATTTATTAATTACCTAATGGCTTAATTACTATAGTCATTGACAAGTACATAGTATTGGCAACTCAAATTCAACTTTTGATAGAATGTGTTTTATTTTATCCATATAATGTTCTAAACCTTTGTTAGTTGCTTCTCCAATAAAATACTGTAGCCTCAAAACATAAGCACTGCATTAGTTTCTCTTGAAATTTTATCTTATTATAATAGGACAATTGTTATGTTTCTAGAACAATATGTAGGTTGACAAAGTCCTTAGGAATTTAAATTAAAGAAATCTCCATTTGAATTTTGACTTTGTTTCTAAGTAATTATGTAGCCAAATAAAGCTTCTTGCAATCTTTAAGTATTAATCTTTCTGTTTTGTAATCTAGTAAATGTGAAATAAATGTATACCCTCAAAATTATTTAGATGCACTATTTCCAAAGAATTTAGCATAGAATATTATAAATATTCAAGATGTGGTTGATATGAGCCTGGCAAGCTACTTGTAGCATATACGATATGCGAAAAGCAGTAACAACAAGTCTCACAATGGAGATGTTACTGGTGCCCACTTGAGCAAATCGATGAACAATGGGATGACAGTGCTACAGTGCTACAGTGCTTTGTCAAAGTAAATTACTTATTTTCTAAGCTTTCCGTTGCATGCAAAGTAAAAATATCTTAACTTATACTTAGTAATTGGACAACTTATGCCATATTCTTTGCTAGACACAGGAGGAGCTTTGGTTAATGGGAAAGATACATTTCTGGAATAATAATTTTGGATGGAATAAATATAATTGTGCACATTAAAGGCTAAGGGAAAGATGTGTGGGGTTTTATGAGACAGTTAAACTTGGTGGACAAAAGCACCCAAATATGTGTAAATAAAATTTGTTTTGAAGTTTGGTAGGCAATTTCTGTTACCTCTATCCTTTTTATTTTCATAAACTTCAGGAGACCTAGGACATTTTGATATACACGCATAAAGCACTTGCACAAAAAGCTGCTGTAGGGGTTAGAGAGATACTCCAGGAAGTAAAGCAGTTGCTTTGCATGCTGTCTGCTCAGGGGGATTCCTGGCATCACATAGGGTCTTTGAGCATCAAGAGGGTTCACTCATAAGCACAGACCCAAGAACAGCCCATGATCATCACTGGATAAGGTTTAATCCCCCAATCCCAAATAATCTGCTGTAGAGGAAACCCTTATGTATTTTTTGAGTTGCAAAGTACTATGAAGATATTGTTTCTCTCCATTTTTTGTTTTCTCTATTAACAAACACAATGATAAACATATGCATGTAACAGAGTCTTCATATCAACATTTGTTGAATGACAGGGGCTGGAGCAATAGTACAGTGGGTAGGGCATTTGCCTTTCACATGGCCAATCCGGGTTCGATTCCCAGCATCCCATATGGTTCCCTGAGCACCGCCAGGAGTAATTCCTGAGTGCAAATCCAGTAGGTAACCCCTGTGCATTGCCGGGTGTGACCCAAAAAGAAAACAAAAACAAAAAACAAAAAACCCACAAAAAAACAACATTTGTTGAATGAATAAATGCCTTCAACCACATGCATCATTTGAAAGCATACAAATGAATATTCATTGACCTAAATAATATTCTTAAAGGAGCACTTGGAATATACAAGAAAAAGGATTTATTGCCCGTGTTACTCTCCTTGTCTGAAGATCCATCCATTTCCACTTAGATATCATTTGGTCCCCTGTGAATAATAATGAAAGAGTGAGAGCAGTTGAGATAGAACCATTTAAATTTTATAGTTTGGAGCAGCTTTCACTCTGGGTTATTAAAATCTGTGTGTGTTTGTGTGTGTGTGTGTGTGTGTGTGTGTGTGTGTGTGTGTGTGTGTGTGTAATCAGACTCAGCCTCTCCAGTTGGGCAATAGTGACAGATACCCTACGCAGGTCTCAGAGGCCACAACACTGTTCTAGCAAATGAGGCCGTCACAGACAGGAAGCACAATGTCATGTGCCAAGTGAGCTGCAGTAAGTCGCAATGAAAAGTAGTTTTGTTCATTACAATCTGATTCTCCATCTGTCTGTGTGGTCCTTTATATCTCTCCATCATTGCGCTTACTTTGCTCACGCCGATGAAGAGGTGAGTAGATTAAATTCCTAGACACAGACAAATACACAGCCCGCTTTGTTTTTTGTATCTCTTGACTTTACCACCTCAGATACTCCAGAGATTAAAAAAGCAAAAGCAAAAACACCGAAGGGGGAAAAAAAAAGCTCCAAAACAAAAAATTAAGTGACTCAGGAGCAAAAGAAAAGCCTAGGTGTGTAGTAAATAAACTACATATGAATATATAATTATCAAAAAATGAGAGGGCTAGTTATTAAGTGAGCTTTGGCCTCCGTGGATACATGAGAACAGGAATATGACTATTCCTCTTATATTGTAAGTCTTCATGTATGGCAGGTCTGCTTATATCTAGTAGTAGGAGGGAATAGATCTCCACAGGGAAGGTTCTAGTCTGTTATTGGCCTTAGCTAATGTGGAAGGCTGTTAGGGAGGGAATAAACCCAGAGAGTACTAAGAAGCAGATACACCTAGATAACACAGTGTCTAGGGAGGTTAGTATGTCAAATATCTTACATGGCTACTCTAATGTGTGTGCATATAATTTCTTTTTTTTAATACCACCAGTTATTTGGCATTAAACCTGCCCTGCAAAGTAAATTGCAACACTACACATTAAGAAGTAACATCCTCACACAGAGTTGAGAGGCTTCTTACTACAGGATTGACTCTAAGGAACAACTATGGAAACTAGCTTCAGGTCCTGTTTCTCATCTATGCTTCTTCTTCTTCTTCTTTTTTTTTTTTTTTTTTGCTTTTTTGGGTCACACCTGGCGATGCACAGGGGTTATTCCTGGCTTCCTGGCTTTGCACTCAGGGGACCATATGGGATGCTGAGAATCGAACCCGGGGGGTAGGCCGCATGCAAAGCAAACGCTCTACCTGCTGTGCTATTGCTCCAGCCCCTATGCTTCTTTTGGATTGGCTGTAGTCAGAAGATCCTTGATTTTGACTTTGTTACTGGCTTTCACACCTGTAACTCAGAGAAACACTTTTCCTTGCTAACTACTTAATACAAAAGCATATTATTTATCAGGTCCTATGCAAGGCTTACACAAGTCTGACTGACAATCATGTCTGAATAACATCACATCTTTGGGTGGTAGCATCCGGAGGGAAGAGATTTTTCAAGGAAGGGTGGGAAAGGTTGCAGGGAGTCTAGACTTCTCTTCAGAAACATTTCTCTCATCTAGGACTACCATGTTTTATCAGTCTAGAAGCTTTTCTAACCCAGTCATTTTGGAGTATTTGGGGGGACATCTTCCAAACAGTGCTCAAGAAGCATTGGGGGACGTGTCCCTAGCAATTCTTGGCCAATTGGGTAGGTAATTCAAGGCAAGGGTCTGAAGCTATGGTGAAGCTCAATTCTTGTGTTGGAAATGACCCAAGCCACAGAGTGGTGCTTGTAGAGCTGGAATGGAACCAAGGTCAGCCACATGCAAGATAGGTTCCTCAAGCCATATACAATCTGTTCACCCCTGTATTTTTTTAATAGAATCTCCATTAAAGGAATATCTGATCAAATAATTAATTTTTAAGTCAACCATCATCTTTTCTCCTTCTCCTTGGAGTTACCCAAAGTGGAACTGAAATTGAAGTCCAATCCCATGGTTATTTCCATCCTCCATTCATAGGAGCTTCCCAAAACTCTAACAGAAACTCAGATGTTATTGAAAGGGGTTTGCTGTAAAAAACAGGACTCCCTTTATAACTGATAGATTTGGGGAACCAGTACAGTACAGACAGAGAGAGAAAGATAAATAAAGTGGAGAGATAGGAGAAGTTTATTATAAAGTGGAGAATTAGATAATTAGTGTGGTGCTAGATGGACCCTACACCAGCCCCTAGAGAGGCTGGGCTAGAGTAAGGGGGAGTTTAAGTTTTCTTGGACAGGAAAAGGGAACAAAGACCACAGGGACCCTTGAGCCTGGCCTGGTCTTCTGTTGTCTGCAGGGGGTCAATGTGAGGGAGCATGAGATGCAGCCTGGTAGCTTCCTGGCTTCACGTGGGATCTGAGTCCGGTTGGGGCTAGGGTGACCTTCGATTCATCAGCTGGTTACCGTGTGGTCTCAAGCAAACCTTACAATTACTCCTTCCACCTTTGAAATACCAAAGATAGAAGATGTGAAACAACAGAAAAGGAATGAAGACTCTCTCTCTCTCTCTCTCTCTCTCTCTCTCTATATATATATATATATATATATATATATATATATTGCTTTTTGGGTCACACCTGGCGATGCACAGGGGTTATTCCTGGCTCTGCACTCAGGAACCACCCCCAGCCGTGCTCAGGGAACCATATGGGATGCTGGGAATCGAACCCGGGTCGGCCTCGTACGAGGCAAACGCCCTACCTGCTGTGTTATCGCTCCAGCCCTGAATGTATTTCTAGCCCTGAATATATTTCTAATTACAGGTCACAGCGATCAAATCCATTCATGATATTAGGTTGACTTTGTCACACCTCATGAGTTGATAAGAATATAAGGAAAAGATGTCAGAGAAGCAAAATAAAATCTTGAAAGTGGTCTACAATCTTTCTGTACCTGTGAACTGAGGATATTTTTCTTTGGAGAAATATTTTGCAAGCTGGCTGTCAGCTAAAACAGAAACAAAACGTAGATACCATTTTATTTAGAAAGTCCAATGTTACAAAATTACCATTTTTAGCTGCACTACAGCTTCTGCTTCTTTAAAGGGGGAGAAACTTGGGGGAGAATTCCAGGAAATTTTCATGGATCCAGCCAGTTGTAAGACCATAGACTGAAGAACAAGGATCCTGATGATAGCTACAATCGGTATAGTGCAGGTGATTGGAGGATTATAGGAGGATTATAGGAGATTATTGGAGGACCCTTAGACTCGGTCCTGGACGTAGAAGGCAGGAGTTTCAGTACAAGCCAGACAGGGTCGTCATTCAATAAACTTGTTAAAGACATGAATAGGTTTTAGAAATAAATTTTCCACACAAATATCCAATATATTTTGTGTTTAATAATAAGTTTATTTTAACTGAAAAATTGGGTAGTGTTTATATGAAACTGCCAAGTAGCTTATTATAGGAAAGTTTTGATATTCTGCTAGGATTCATTATTTTTAACATAGTAAAGAAAGATCACAGAAAGAAAAATTGGGTACAGTGGGTAAAATTGCAAACCAGAATGTTTTGTTTTTCTCTGGGTGTTTGTAGTACTTGCTCTGATATAAGAATTTATATTTGCAATTGGAGCATCAACTGTCTCAGTGGAACAACTGAATTTTTCTAGCTCATTACTCAGTTTATCCTGGAAGGTCCATAGAAGGCTTATCGGTGACCCCACAAAGTATCTAAAAGTTAAAGTAGAAAGTCATTAAAATTAAAGTAGGGTCTTTCATTTTATTTAAAGTCAAAATAGAATGGTCAGTTTTTATGTATTTGATATGCTAGTTTTTCTAAACATATTCAAATGTTTGCTTTTGGAATTTGGTGAAATGCTGAATAATCAAATCAGTAATATTCAAAAACTCCTCTGTTTAAATACACCACTTTAAAAGGAGAGAAATACATTAATTTTTGCAGAGCATGATTTGGGACATTATCTTACAAGTATCTTCAGATACAGTTAAAGTGATAGAGAAGTAGAAAAGATTTTGGGAGAATGAAACCCAGGCTCCAGTGATATTTCTAGAATTTAATATAATAATAGGTAATGTTAATGTAAAGTTTCCATGTGTCAAACTATTCCAAGCAACTAAAATAGGCGTATAATCTTTATAACAAATATCATCATAGCAGATGTTTCCAATATTTGCCATTTCACAAATAAGAGAAGAAAATCATAAAGAAGTTAACTCTCTTGCCTGCTGTTGCCTGGTTAACTTCAGAGCCATGATTCCACCCACCTGTTCCTCCACCCTGCTGCAGTTGATTTCAGAGATGGTGCTTTTATTATTTAATTAATTAGGTTTTGAGGCCATTCCTTGGTGGTACTGCTTAATCCTGACTGTTCAGGGATAACGGTGGTGCTGAACGTCAAAGACAGAGTCAAGGTTGGCCTTGCGCAAGGTAAGTCTTTTATTTTTTTTTTATTTTTTAAATTTTTTTATTGAGTCACCATGTGGAAAGTTAGAAAGTTTTCAGGTTTAAATCTCAGTTATACAATGTTCAAACACCCATCCCTTCACCAGTGCACATATTCCACCACCAAGAATCACAGTATAGCTCCACCCCACACCTCCACACCCCTACCGCCCCACACCTCTAGCCCCCCACATTCCTAGTCCCCCCCGCTTGTGTAACTAATAAATTTCACTTTACTTTCACTTTGATTGCATTCAATATTTTAACAAAACCACTATTATTGTTTGGAGAGTCTCTCCCCTAAAGTCGGACCTGCTGAAAAGGAAGCATTAGATAATTTGTTTTCCATTGCTGAGAAAGAAGAGGTATGAGGTCGAGTGACCGCACTTAGCGGCCTCATGGTTTTGGGTTTCTGTATTTTAGTATTTTAGTAACTAAGTCCAGAGAAATATCTGCCAGATATTACATCATTGCAAACTTGTACTTCTCAGTTACATTATATTCCACATATGAGTGCAATCTTTCTATGTCTGTCTCTTTCTTTCTGACTCATTTCACTCAACATGATACTTTCCATGTTGATCCACTTATGTGCAAATTTCATGACTTCATGTTTTCTGACAGCTACGTAGTATTCCATTGTGTAAATATACCAGAGTTTCTTTAGCCAATCATCTGTTTTCGCACACTCTGGTTTTTTCCATATTGTGGCTATTGTAAACAGAGCGGCAATGAACATGGAAATGCAGATGTCATCTCTACTATATCTTTTTGCCTCTCCGGGATATATTTCCAGGAATGGTATTGCTGGGTCAAATGGGAGCTCAATTTCTAACCTTTGGAGAATCGTCCATATTGTTTTCCAAAAGGGCTGAACCAGTCGGCATTCCCACCAGCAGTGAAGGAGAGTCCCTTTCTCCCCACATCCACGCCAACACCGGTTGCTTTTGTTTTTTGGGATGTGGGCCAGTCTCTGTGGTGTGAGATGATATCTCATTGTTGTTTTGATCTGCATCTCCCTGATGATTAGTGATGTTGAACATTTTCTCATGTGCCTCTGAACCATTCAGATTTCTTTGTTGGGAAAGTTTCTGTTCATTTCATCACCCCATTTTTTGATCGGGTTGGCAGTTTTGTTCTTGTGGAGTTCAACCAGTGCATTGTATATCCTAGTCTTTTAATCCCTGCACTATCTCTCAGACCCCAGAGAGTTAGTGCTTTAAACACTGTATTACCTTTCCTCGAGTCTACACTTCCACAACAGCACATTTGATCACGAGTAACACTGGTATAAATCCTCATTTGCTTTAACACCCATTGTACACACCATTCACATATTCATCTATTCATTTGACAACAGCATACAAAGGATTTTCTATTGCCACACACCAGTTAGAGTAATTTCCAGACTCCTTGTTATTTACTTATAAAATTACTGAAAACCTTAATTGAAGACCATTGTATCTATAATTTCAATTTCCTGAGGAAGATACAAATCATTCCATAAACTTTACTATTACAAACCCACAACTTCTCTGGATTTCTTTATTCACAAACACATAGGACAGATCTTTTATGTGAATTATAAATATTTATTTTACCCAAAGGCTACTTTTTCTAGAATTTCCTACTCACAATTTTTATAACCTCATCTACTAATGTGAGTGGCCTTGGAGATTAAATAGGCTCAATGAAAAGATATACAATCCTTTCTTTCAAAAAAAATATTGACACTTATAACAATAAAACTCTATTTGAAGAATGAACACTTCAAAATGTGATTACTCAAACAACCCTTTGTACCAAAGTTAAATTCACAAAAAATAGTTTATGTTCTCAAAGAAATCAATTAATCTACCTTTTTCAATATGAGTATCCTTCTGGCTTCTGTACTGGGTGCAATCTTATTTTATTATTACATTAAACCAATAAAAGCATCCCAAATATTCTCTTGGCAGGGAACAGTAAAAAAAGGTAATATCCTGTGTTAAATAATTTTTTAATTATATACAACCAAACTGTCATCTATTTTTCAATGGTATGTTTGTGAAGTTTACACATGGAGTGAATCATTTTAAAAGCCATAATCACAATATAGCAGATGCTAATAAATTTTCAATCTGTTAGGCTTTTTTGTCTGTAGAATGAGTTTGATTTGTGACAAAAAGGTTACATGGTGGTTGTGTTTAGCCAAGGAGATTATGAGGTCTTGTATGCTAACCTCTGGGAGAATTTTTTAGACTATGAAATGTTTACAGGGAATCTAGTTCTTAGGGCACCATAGTTTACTGCAAAGCATTTGCTCTTTCACTGTAAGCTTCTTGTACTCTCTTACCATATCTTGTGATATGTAAGGGTGCCTATTTATCAGAAATCTAAATCCATTGAGGGGTCTCAGACAAGAAGATTCCCAGATCTGGGTCTTCTGCCCTTCTGCCTCTTTTTCCATTAGGTCATCCCTAATCTAAGATCCATGACTAATTTCTAAGTCATTACCTCTCTACTTCAGAGCTGGTAGCTAGCTACTCAGGTGACACCTGCAAATCACATTTTATTCTGATTTCCAGAATCTTCACCCTAGGTCATCTGCTGCCCTCATCAATTTTCAAAGTCCCTAAACTGTTCTCTTTATGCACTCTGAATGCCACCTGGCTTTGAAGTGATTTGAGCCAAAGTGAGCCCTCCAAGGTGAGGCTTCAAGTGGAAGTAGGTGACTACTTATAGAGGTGCCTCAGATGCTTGATTAAAGGGAGACCAAGGGAATGAACAAAATGGAAGAGAAGAAAACAAAAGCAAGCTCCACAGAGAATCCACCAGTAAATTCTTAGCACAATATAAAGAGACACGCCCAAGCTGCACATGAAAACAATATGGACCAACTAGGAAAGGAATAGAGCATTTGCTTTGCATGAGGCTGACCTGGGCTCAATTCCTCATATTCCATATGGTCCCCTGGGCCCGCCAACTGTGATTTCTGAGTACAGAGCCAGGAATAAGCTCTGAGCACTTCCAGGTGTGACCCAAAACAAACAAACAAACAAATGGATGAATGTCCTATCCAAAAACCAGAAAATTGGAAAAGCAAAATAATATTGTATAGATATACAATCTAAAATTCCTTAAAAATTTGCTTGAAGGCTTAAAGTGGCACCTATAAACTTGTATCTCTTCATCTTATCTCTAAAAGCTATATTTTTCACGCTAAGTTCTTAAAACAATTAATGCATTTCCATAGTGGATTTTTGCTAAGAACAGGGAAAAAAATACCTTTGAAATTGGAAGGTGGAAGAGATACTTCATAGAAGATATACTTACTGAGAGACATTAACGGGTTCATAGAAAGTTTGGCAGAAGCATATTTCAACTTGCATAACCAACCTCCTAAATGTATATACATCACACACACTTTGAACAACCTGAAATTTATAATTCATGATTGTGTACTATGAACAGGTAGCAGATTTCAAGGCAGATTCTCTAAGTTTGTTCCTCAACTCTGTATTTTGTGAAATTTTTATGAAATATAGGTTTCACATGTAGTGTGCTTTTTATGTTTATGAACACCATTATAAAAAATAACAATGAACCGTCTTTCAGAAAGTGAAGAGTTAACGTAATTGAATCTTGCTTTAGATACATACAGTACTTATTCTTAAAAATCTAAAGCAATGGTTTCAGAGTTTTTAATGTATACAAAGATTTAATGTATAAAACTACTCCCTCAAAATATATATTAAAACCACACCAGCCATTGTCTGTGTTCTAGTTTCATTATACCTTACCCTTTTATTCATTAGCTAATTTTATATATATAATAATAATTTAATTTGGTGGATAAAACACATAAGACCTTGACTTAACACATAAGACCTTTACAGTAGAAAGTGATAATAGAGTTGCAAAGGTTCTTAGAGATAGTTTTAGTTTAATTATCTTGTATTTCAAGAAATACTTCTAAAAAATCAGTGATTTATTCAGGATTAAAGTGCATAATTATTGAGATAGCTAATTGAATCTGGGTTATTTGACTCTTATTTTAATCATATGTTGGAATTCAAATAGGTTAAAAAATTGCAATTCAATAGCATGCAAATTTGTTATTATGGTGTATTTATTATTAATATTATTATTATTGTAAAACAGTGCATGCAATGTTTCTGTACAGCAGTAACAACAATGTCATTTTGAAAATAGAATTGCAACGTGGAAAAGGTCTAAGTGCCTTTTTCTTTTGTTATTATTGTTGTTTGGCTGCTCCAGAGCAAATGGAACTTCAGATTTTTTAAAAATATTTTTTTCCTTTTTGAGTCACACCTGGCGATGCACAGGGGTTACTCCTGGCTCATGCACTCAGGAATTAGTCCTGGTGGTATTCAGGGGACCATATGGGATGTTGGGAATCTAACCCAGGTTGGCCGTGTGCAAGAAAAATGCTCTACCCGCTGTGCTATTGCTCCATCCCAGAACTTCAGATATTTTTGGAAACATTTACTCTCCAACACTGTGCCTATGTTATTTAGACGAATGTGGCAAAAGTGTATATGAAAAACTATATTCATTGTCAGTAGCCAAGATGTGACAACTACCCAAATACCCACCAAGAGGTGAATGGATAAAGAAATTTTATTTTATATATATGCAATGGAATATCATGGCACTACATTAAAAAAAAACACTGAAAGCATTCAATTCACTGCAATATGGATGGAATCAGAGGGTCTCATGTTAAGACATATGTCAGAGAAGTAAAACAAATACCAGATGATCTTAGACATCTGTGTAACATGAAGAGGAAAAGTAAGAGAAGAAAGAGAAGAAAAGCACCTGCCATAGAGGCCGGCTGAGAGGGGAGGTGGGGGCTGATAGGAGGGAAACTTAGGACATTAGGTACTGGGAAATATACACTGGCATAGGGATGGGTGTTGAAACACTGTGTGACTGAATCCTAATCATGAATAGTTTTGTAAGGGTCTTTCTCACAGTGATTCACTAAAAATATCTATTAAAAATAATAATAAATTAAAATCAATTAGTTAAAAAAATACCAATTAACAAACAGACAGGGTAGAGGAGAAGTGGCATCTGAGTAGAGATAACGTGGAAACAGTGGTGGAGAGTGGTGGGCAAAGGGATGGTGGTGAGGTACAGTAGCGCTGTCTTTCAATATCAAAACTTTTAACACTGCTAATGTTGCCTAAGGCAGAGGAACCCAGGTGTGTTTAATCCCATCAACGGCCAACATCTAGAGACTTAAATGGAGCTCCCAGAATAGAGCGATGCAGAGGGTCTCTTGCCCGCACACCTGGCTGTCTTCCCCGGGGCCCCTCGGATGGGGTGGGCTCCAGCTTTCCTCCCCACCCGGAGCAGAGCTCCCGGCGGCCAAAGACCACCGGAAACTAGCTACAGCCATGCTCAGGGCCCCTCTCCACAGGATCAGACAGGCCTCACGCATGAAGGTACCGGCAGAGGAATCCAGGTGTGTGTAATTCCATCAACGGCCAACATCCAGAGACTTAAAAGTAAGCTCCCAGGAGCATGAGGCAACTTATCTTGTAGCCTAGTTCTCCCTCTGGGAGAAACTGACAAGTTTCTGAGAGTTTCCTGTCCACATGGAACAGCCTTGCAAGCTTCCCATGGTGTATTCATATGCTAAATCCAGTAACAAGGGGGATCTCATTCCCCTGACCCTGAAAGAGGCCCCAATGTGACATCGTTGAGAGGGTCAAGTGGAGAGAGACTTCTAAGATCTCAGGGAAAGGACGAATGGAGAGGTTACTGAGCCCGCTCGAGAAATGGACTATTAACAGGATTTTGTGATTTGTGATTCATTAATGTTGCCTAAACTATAATAAAAAACAAAATAGATTTTTATAAGAAAAAAGAGTGGCTGTAAAAAAATGAAGCTGACTTTTAGCTAGTTTCTGGGTGCTGCTATTGTAATTATATCATCTTGAATGAAATAACTGCTTTTTCTGAAATGTGTAACACTTAACAATTGGAGCTTCTAAGAAATGTACCACTAGACAACTTTGTCTTATTAGTATCATAGAGGCTAGGTGGGACAGCATTGAACTATCATGCTATTTATTCTTACATAAATGTTATGATAATCCAGGTATCATTGTAAATAAGATACTAACCCATTGCTTTAAAAGGGTAAGACGGGGGCCCTGAAGCTGATTTATTGTCTTAAAGGCTATAAAATCAAACCTAGTAGGGGCTGGAGTGATAGCACAGCGGGTAGGGTAAACGTTTACCTTGCATGTGACCGACCCAGGTTCGAATCCCAGCATCCCATATGGTCCCCTGAGCATCACCAGGGGTGATTCCTGAGTGCATGATCCAGGAGTGACCCCTGTACATCACCGGGTGTGACCCAAAAAGAAAAAAAAAACCCTAGTAATGTCCACAAGTGCCAAGGTTATGATGAGAGGATCCCAACAAGAAAGATCCTGGGAAATGACTTTATATCTAAGGCAATCGAAAGTCAGTAGCTCAATCCTCACTCTGGGATTGTCATAGGGTAAAGGGGAAGAGATTAGAAAGGCAGGCCTAATTGAATCATAGACTCTTTTCATGAGTTTTCATACCTTCAACTGTTGGTCAACAAGCCCAGAAACTGCAAATGTGCTGAGAATGGGATGCGGCACTGCTGGCAAAGGAGAGGCAAAGTAGCATTGGACAGTGGCCTGCCAGAGCTG
This sequence comes from Sorex araneus, assembly GCF_027595985.1. Lineage (NCBI taxonomy): Eukaryota > Metazoa > Chordata > Mammalia > Eulipotyphla > Soricidae > Sorex > Sorex araneus. The sequence continues at coordinate 15,776,731 of NC_073302.1, read as the reverse complement.
AGTCATCCCTTTCTGACTTCAGCATATGCCCTCAGTTCTCCAACTTGAGCAGCCGGCAGCCAGGGAAGGGAATGTGCTTCCCAAACAAATCCATCTCCAGACTCCCGAGACGATCCTGCTTGACAACAGCTGGGTCAAACTTGTTCATAAGAAACCCTAAGTAGAAAATCCTAATGACCCAGCCGACTCTTCTGATTTGCACGGAACTGGGAGCTCATGAACGGGTCTTGTGTGAAGCCAGTGCATGTGGCTCTTATAGAGTTAAAAAGAGCATACTTTAAGATGACTTTCTTTCTCCATGGAAGAAAGCTCACAAAGTTAGATGCCATTACTGCCCCCTCACCCCCGCCAACACTCTAGTTTTGTCTACTCGGCAATCTATTGTATTTGAGTCCATGATTCCAGCTTGGTAGGAAGGGGTCAGAAGTCTGAAATTACAGATACGAAATTCTCATGAGGTATTCCTTGATACTAGATCACTGCTTTATTTCTACTGCCTTGCTCTCTGTGGCAAGCTTCATTCCCGAATTCAAATGCAACATCCGGATAGCCACTAACTAGAGTGACAAATTCCTTGGTATATTTCCCAGTCATTCTATTTTGCTTAGATTACCAAGAGCGCTTTCCTGTTACCTATAAGAAATAAGCCACCTGATAGAAATACTAAATAAAACATAAACCAATTATTTTCTAAATCTTTCAGTTACACTCAGCAACGGAACCAATTTCTTTCCAACTACATTTGTTTAATGGAATATTTCATGGCCTCATCGAGTCAGTACAAATCTCTGTTGGCCCCATCTGCTTAGTTTCTACCAAATAATTTCTGAAGCCAGTGCCTGATAGTTCAAGGTCTAGAGAAATTAGAGTCAGGTATAACAGTAAGGATGAGATTTTAGGAATGAGGCTTTAGTAAATATAGCTTTTTTTTATTAGGTCATATCACTGGGTGTCTTTTTATTAAAGTCTTATGTTGAAGAATTTATAATAATCATAATAATATATAGTTTTTTAAGTTGACATTCCCATGACCTATTTTTACTAATCACACTGTAGCTATCTGATCAAGGATGAAATAGTCATATAATTAAATTCTCTCCAACATAGGATTGATCCAAGAAAGGATACATGATTTATAATGGGACAAATAGTTTCCCAAACTTTTACCAATGGGGTTATATTTAAACTTCAGTATTATATTTTCTTTGGAATGGCTGCAAATATTATTTTAAAGTTTGGAATATATATCATTATTCTTAGATATAATGTGATTTATTATGATTTGTTTTTGCACATTACACTAGAACTAAGCTGAACTCATTTATTCTAGAAGTTTTTATAGATTACTTGAGTTTTTCAACAGTTATTATCTGAAAATAAGCGTAAGGCTTTTATTTTTTTTTTGATTGTTTGTATCTGGGTCACCTGGCAGTGCTTAAGACTTACTCCTGATCTGAACTCAAGGGTCCCTCCTGGCAGGTACAGGGTATCATATGGGATATATTGGGATTGAATCTGTACTGGCTGTATGCAAAGCAAATGTCTTATGGCTGTTCAACTATACCATCTCTCTGGACTCATAACTTTAAATTTTTTCTCTTAAATCTGTAGACCATTGGTCTTTATGTTTTATGATGAAATGGCTAAAATTTGTAGAACCATGTTGAATAAGTGGGGTGGGAGTGAACATTCTTACCTTATTCTCACGTTGATTCCAGTCTTTATTATTATTAAAGAGATGTTTCCAAGCAATGCTTGTGGACCCAGGGGCCTCATGGATAATCCTTAGTGAGCTGGTTTGGTGGTTGAGTACAAAATGATGTGATGCTGATCTGAACCTGTGGTGTCAGAGATGCCCAGGCAATCTGGAGCTCTCCATGACCACACCTAGTGTTACTCAGGGAATCACACAGGCAAGTCATAGGGTCTGTTTCTTAGGGAGTCAATGTTCCATAGGGGAGAATGAGAATGTCTGCTAAGGGGAATGACGCAAATAATTATCATGAAGAAGTTAGTAGTTGTGGGTGTAGTGCAGAATCTTAGGCTTTCGAAGAAATTGTCGTGTATCATGCATTTTTAAGATAAGTGAGATGTAGCCAAGGTGAAAGTTTGGGAGGAAGATGTTAGGACTGAAATATATTTTACACACATACTACTGCCTTCAAACAAAATAAAATTCAGATGTTAGGAGGAGCACATAAAGGTCTAGGTCGCAGCAAAAATAGATTCAAATATTAGAAATGCTTAGGGCACAGCATATTCAAGAATGAAATATCACTATTATTTGTACTAGAACTAAATTTTGGAGAACTTTCAAAAGAAAAGTGGGATCTTTTGAATGTTTTAACTAAAGAACAATACTGGAAGTAGAAACAGAAATATAACAGTATGTGTTAGTACACTTTCACAAACATTCTTGCTTCTTGCCTGCACGCCTGGCTATCTTCCCCGGGGCCCCTCGGAGGGGATGGGCTCCAGCTCCCTCCCCACCCCAAGCAGAGCTCCCAACAGCCAAAGACCACTGGAACCTAGCTGCAGCCATGCTGGAGGCTCCTCTCTACACGTTTGGACAGGCCTCGTGCATGAAGGTACCGGCAGAGGAACCCAGGTGTGTGTAATCCCATCAAAGGTCAACATCCAGAGACTTAAAAGCAAGCTCTCAGAAGAGAGTGATGCAGAGAGTCTCTTGCCCACATGTTTTAATATACATGCAACAAATATGCAGCCACTTTCTGAGTGACTCATTTTGTATTTTTCTTTGTTAATGATCCATCCATCATCCTAGAGCAAAGTGATAATGTAATGACAATTTTTTATGTATAAATTATGTCTCTCTTAGATTTGTTCGGAGATTTTTGGGAGATTGAGAGAAGTGCGACAGTTAGATTTTATCTCAGATGCTTTGAAATATGTGATCCAAGAAAAATTAAGGATTCTGGAAGAAGGCTGCAAAGAGATTTCAAGGGTCAGTAAACCTTAAAAGCAAAATTTGTGAGTCAGAGGCAAATGGGAGTCAATTGGACAGAGATAGCATCCACCTATGCCTAAATAATGATTTCTTGTTCCTAAAAAGCTTCAATTAGTGCTCATTCATTTATTTTTCAGTAAAGTCCTAGGAACCACCATTATGTGAGGTAAATTGAAAGATACCAAAAGATCAGTTAGTAATTAGACTACATGTCAGGGAGTAGGGAATGTGAAATTTGCCTTTTGTGGTAAGAAAGCAATTTTATCCTAAAGGCAAGGTATTGGAACAAATTGGGACAGAGCTCACTGTGACCCATTGAGAGGGACCAGCTTAGGAAAATCATGGCAATGATTCTGACAATGTTAATGGTGAAAGTGATTCATCAAAGTGATTCATCATTGTGAAATGAGCAGAAAAGACTCACTCTGGGCTCTCAAATTGGCAGACCATGGACCTCCATGACCAGAATAGGATTAGAATTCTATACCTCATTCTAGGCAGCTAAAGTTCTACGAAAAATGATGAGGAAGTCAAAGGAGAGAGAGATATATCAACAAAATATGACAGCAAGAACACCAAGAGAGATCAAATTGCTGAGTTTACTTGATGGGGATAACTTGGTTACATAGTGTTAATGTGTCTATTCTGTTATACAAAGCTTCTAAGGTGGATAATGGTATCTCAGTATGTTTTTTGTTTGTAGTTAATGATTTTTAGTGATGCTGAGAACATTGATTCTGTTACAATATGGTCCTTTTGTAGGTTTGCTTTTGTGAAATATCTTTTTATAAATTTGTTGACTTTTTATTTGACTTACTATCCATTCATACGATGTATCATGTGATATACAGAAGCTTTATTATGGCAAATCTAATTTATTATGCCTTTGTTTAGGATAATTTCTTTCTATAACTTGCCTAAAAATTATTTGCTCACTTACAAAGTGGTAAATATATTTTTCAGTGTTTCTTTATGAAAACTTTATGGTTTTTTTTCTCTAAGGTTTAGATCTATGATTCTTTATGAGTTAAGCAATGTGTGTGGTGGGACTAGGAGCTGAAATATTCTTATTTTTATCAAAACATTTTTATATCAGCACAATTTCTTTAAAAATATATATTTTGGGACCTACATAGAACTTTTATGTTGTTTTTGTGAGCAATGTTCTGGTTTCTTTATTCTGTCCACTGACTCATTTGCTGATTTTTATTCTACTGATGTGCTCTCTTTTTTATTATAGCACTGTAGTAAGTTTTGAAATCAGGTAATGGAAGTTTGCCAACTTTATTCCCTTTCAAGATTATTTTGTCAGTTTCTGATTTTTCTGCTACCATATAAATCCTATAATCAGTTTGTTTGTGTCTATAAAACTATATCCTAGAATCATTTGGACATCTTAAAAATAGTTCTTCTAATCCATGAGCATGCTTTCATTACCCACTTATTTAGGTGGTCTTTAATTATCATTATCATTGTTCTGTATGTGCTTGTGTGCCGGTTTTATATAATTTATTCAAAGTCTTCCTGATTTTATCTTTAAATGATGTTATTGTAAATACAATTACTTTATTTTAAGTTTTTGCTGCTAGTATGTAAAAATTAAATTAAATTTTGGGTTACTGATTATATTGAAACCTTGCAAAATCAACTTGTTCTGGTAGCAATATTTTTGATTCCTTAGATTTTCTATGTCAATAATCATGTCTTCTGTCATGGCTCACTTGAAACCATGAATCACTTTATTTTTCTGCCTTCAATAGAAATATATTGCTGAGAAGAAAATATAGAGGAATATAAGATATGGAAAGAAGTAGAGTTGCAAATCCTCAGGTTGATACCCAAGTTCAATCTTTTTTTCACTTTAATTCTAGATTGGAGAAAATCTGGTATTAGAAAGACAGACATTCAATTACATCTTCCCCCTTCATCTTAAGAATCAAACAAACTTTTTTATTCATATCTTATAATTTAATAAAGGGAGAGACATCACTTTTCTAAGATCCCCCTTCTCTTTGGGAACTCCTGAAAGCTGGTTATGTTACTAGACTTCCCTTTTTAGAACAGAATTCTGACTCTAAAATCTTGCGTAAATAGTTTCATATCCCATCAAGTAAAATTTCTCCTTGATATCTTTAGAACAAGAATATGTTAACTAGAGACATATATGGAAGACACAACCGATACCCATTAGATAATGTGAATTAAAAGAAGTCAAAACATAAAAGAAGCCCTAAAGTTGTGATGACAGTTGCCTGGTGCTAAGATGTCCAATTCAGTGACTGAGTCACCTGTGACAGACAAAAGTCTCATTGTGACAAGTTGTTTCAGCATTTTTCAGACATAAGAATGCTGGTTAACACAAACAACGCTCACACATGGCTTATGGATAAAACCAGAATAACAATGTACTCATTTATAATGGAAAATAGAAATCTAACATAGATTGAGTTTCATGTCAGCCTGGGTAGTACATCCTCTCCCTGCAGCCAGATAAGTAGGAAGATAAATTAGCAGAAAGTATGCCCAAGCAGCTCAGGATGGAAACAAGGCAGGTGAATTCATATGACGCAAATACTTAATTGCTTCAGTTTAATAGACCCTGATATATGCATCTCCACAATAGGCATACTCCAACAACTGGCCCCAGAGAGATGATATTTTTAGGCTAGAGAATGTTCTTTCCTGGGCAGAGCTGGTCTAATGACTGCTCTGTTCTTCCACTGAAGAACACATGAAGTCTATTTTTATACATCCTTTGTATAGTTAGGTTTTTACCTTCTGAAAAATGGTTTAACCAACTTGGAACAATTCTGTAATTTTAAAGCGTCATGGCATTTTCTTGCACAAACCCATCAGAATTGGCTGCATAGCTTAGACATTAGCAAACAATTTGCTCTATCCTATTTTAAAGTAAAACCTATGTGGTATTCTGATGTGTTTTTCACTTGAAATCACAGCACAGCTCTTTGAATGCCTTGTAAATTTTTGCTGAAAATTCAGAATGATCCTAAGAGATAGTGTTACTATTATTTTCTTCTGTACAGACATGAAAACTGATGGAATTTCCCCACTGTGAGTTTACAGCTATGTACTGAACATTTGCCATATGGTGCATGTAGTAGATGATAGGGTGATAAGCTTATTATTAGGCTTGTAATAATTTATAATAAGCATATTTTTAATTTCTATCTAGATAAAAATATCATCGCACTTAGATAATACAGTGCAAAGTAAGCATCTTAGACATCTTGCAAACATCACTGTGTTATGTCAAAACTAGGGAGCTAGTTTTGCCATATTCATGTCTCATTTATTTATAACTCAATGAATGGTTATGCACCATTCTTAGCATTTTCTTTCTATGATAAAGGCAAAACAAAGTTGGCTAAGTAAGTTCAGATATTTTGACATTTCAAATGACTCGAACCCCAATTGTTGTAACTTTTAGCGAATATCAGCAGTGTTTCGGGTATTGTACAGAATATAGAGGAGCTATGACCCAGACGAACAGACATGGCATCAAAGTGGGACAAAGGCCATCAGGACAACAGAAGGAGAAGGTGAATAAGTTGTTCCAAGAGGAAACAGCTGGAGCTGGTTTCTGAATGCTAAACAGTTTCGAATTTCTCTTTGATTCAAGAAAACCTAATTCTCACAACTTAAACTTTGAGATGTGTTCTGAACATCCACAAGACCCACAAACTGAGTTGGGAATCTCCCGTGGAGAGGTTTTCTTGGGTTATTTTCTTAACTTCTCACTTCTGTATTTGTTCAGTGATATGAGAGAATAGTCTCCGTCTGATATTTTCTTCTCTGATCTGAGCACAATACCTGAGAGGCAAAGGTCTTGCAACACATAAAAAAGGGAAATTTAAGATAAACTGATAGGCAAAAAGTTTCAGTTTAAAACAAAACCAGTAGATTCATTTTATTTGATTCTCCATATATTCTAGAAACATGATAGCTACTTGATACTGTCTTTAAGTCATGGGTACATAAGATGGCCATGATTTACATATTATATAAGTGAAGACACTAAGGCCCAGAGAAGAATTGTAACTTCCTGAAATCTAGCAAGCTCTGAGCATTAAAAAGAAACTTTTTCATGGAATGTTCTAAAATTCCAAAGTCTTAACTAACCCTCACAAGTTCTTGTTAGAAAGGAGTTGCAGGCTATCTTGGCCTCTAGAGGTTATATACTTACTCAGATTTAATAGTCTTTTGTCCCTATATCTGCAAAAATACATCATTAGAAGCACTTAATACATAGAACATTTAATGTTTGGGGTTTTAAAGCTGTATTTCTGCACTAGACTCTCCTCTTCTTGAAGACAAAAAAAGTTTTTCAAGTTCTTCCTATCAATATAGAATAGGACTTTATTCAAAACAGCCTCTCCCAAGTGCTAGTTCTTGGGCATTGAAACTTGTTTATATTCCTGAAGAGCATTGAAAACACTTAAGATCATGTGAACATGGCCTATGTTCAGAGGTGATCTGCTTAATTGATCAATAATTTTGATTAAGGGGTTGATATATTCAGAAGATCTCACATTCCTAAATATGCACTTAACAATGGACCCTCTTAATATTTAAAGCAAGTGTTAATAACATGAAGCAAGAGATTCGCAGCAATACAACAGGAGTAGGAGACTTTAACACTTCTCTATCACTGTCGGATAGATAACTAGACTACTAGACAAAAATCAGCAAGGAAACATGGGACTTGAAGGAAGAAATGGAAAGGACGGGCCTAGGATTTATATGTAGAGCCCTTCATTCCCCCCAAACTGAATATACAGACTACTCTAGTGAACATGAGACATTCTCCAACATATACCACACACTGGGTCCCAAAGCGAAATTCCCTAAAATTGTGAAGATGTAAGTAGAACTTACAATCCTCGAAAACCATGATAGTTTAAATATTAAACACAAACAGAACTAAGGGAATAAACAAACATTTATAAATTTAAGAATAAAAAGGATTTTCTGAATAAAATATATTAGTAGAAGCATTGTTTGGAGTTATAGTACAGTGTGTTGCAAACAACAGCTGACCCAGGTTTGATTCTTGGAAACACATAGGGTCTTCTGAGTATGCCAGGTGCGGTCCCTGAGTACAGATCCAGGAGTAAGAAATGAGCACTACCTAGTGTGGCTCCAAAAAAAAAACAAAAAGGAAGGCATTAAAAAACACGATCTCTGAAAAATTGAATAAAAGTTCATAGTAAAAGGAGCAACAAGTGAACAAAGGCACCAGAAGTGGAGAACTCCTTGTGGAGAGAAACATGGGAGCCATCATTGGGACATTGGTGGACATTTGGTGTTGGAATGATGTATGGTTGAAACTAACACTAACATTATTGTAAATTAAAGTACCTCAAAAATAAAATAAAATGCTTCTTTTACCAATTCACTCAATATTATGATTCAAGAGAAACTTCAAGTGCTTGAGGTTATTGGTTTCAAGCATTTTGCTAACATCATGAGCTATTCAGAGATGTGAACACATTCAAAAGCAGCAAAATCTTGCCAATATTTTTGAACAAAAAGTATGAATGATTTATTTAGCATCAACCATACTTCCACCATTTTCTTATACACTATGGAAGGCTATAATAATTCCTTTCAAATAATATATATATATTTTTTAAATGACACCTAAAAATATAGATATCTATATATATTTAGGATAGTCAGATGGTCTGTTCAATTAAAACTGTGAATCAAATTGTAAATACATATGAGAGAGACATCAGCATGATGGCCCCATAAGACATCCCTTTCTCCTATCCTCCTCATAAGTTGTCATCCACAGAGAGTCCAAAGTGTCACTGGGAAAGTCCATGTAACCTCACTGTAGTCTATAACTGAGGAAAAATGTTTTCTAAGGCAAGATTACAGCTGAGTGACTGCCTCTCAGAACCAGGGTCCAGCTACCTAAATGGAAACAGCTCTTTGCGTTTGTTTCAGCAGTTGTCCTGTTTGACTTGGGTTCCACCATCAATACCAGATCTAAGAAAATTTGGAAAGAGTCATAGATACCACCCAGTCCTTGGGGAAACTGGACTTTCGCAGGTCTACATCAAACAGAAAACCCTGTTCAAACTTCTGTGTGTAGTTCTATAGTGCTTCTCCCTCATCCCTTACTGATTTAATCTACTTATCAATTTAATCTTTCTACCAGACTGTTCATTTCCATTGATGTGGAGGATCTCTGTTTTCCAGAACCAGTCTCTGACTCAGAAAATAAGATGAACTTCTAAGAAATTAACAGACCAGGAAGAGGACTGTCGAATAAAGTCAACTGTGATAAAAATGTTTCTATACAAAATACACTGATTAAACAGTCAGTGGTCATTAATTCAGATTTGTCTAGAATTCAATCTGAGCAAGAATGAAATGTACTTTCCTATGCCTCTGAAGCTACAGTTTTGGAGGAGAGAAATAATGTAATATTATAAAAAATCATTTTGACCAATTTGTTCATTTACTAGGGTCACACCCTGAGGTTCTGAGGAAATTTCAACACTATACCCAGAGGTATGTAGGATACCATTTGTGCTAGAAATTGGATTCAGGGATTTTCTTTTATGCTAGGTGAAATTTTTTTTTTAATTTTTTAAATTTTATTGAATCACCCTGAGATAGTTACAAGCTTTCATGTTTAGGTTACAATCTCACAATGATCAAACACCCATCCCTCCACCAGTGCACATTCCCCACCACCAATATCCCGGGTATACCCCCCTTTCCCACCCTCCCCCTTCCTTTAAGGCAGACAATATTCCCCATACTCTCTCTCTCTCTACTTTTGGGCATTATAGCTTGCAACACAGACACTGAGAAGTCATCATGTTTGGTCCATTATCTACTTTCGGCATGCATCTCCCATCCCGACTGGTTCCTCCAGCCATCATTTTCCTAGTGATCCCTTCTCTATTTCATCTGCCTTCTCCCCTCCACTCATGACGAGTCTTCCAGCTATGGGGCAATCCCCCTGGCCATTGTACCTACCGGCTAGATGAAAATTATAGCATCTGATTTTCTCTGACCCCAGAAGGACTTTTATTTTAAAAAATGTCAAGATGTTTCCAATAATGTTTTAGCTTCGGTGCCACTAGCAACAATTCATATATTTTTGACTCGGATTCCCTAAAACACTCTAATACTCCTAACTTACTTATTTATCTTAAAGCTATTCCTTGAGTGATTCCAAAAGGAAGTTGAAGTGGCACACATATTGTTTTATCTTAATCCAATAGAATACCACATATTTGTGAAGCATATTGTGAAGAACAGACTGGAGCAATAGCACAGCGGGTAGGGCATTTGCCTTGCATGCAGCTGACCCGGGTTTGATTCCTCCATCTCTCTCAGAGAGCCAGCAAGCAACCGAGAGTATTTCCCCCACACGGCAGAGCCTGGCAAGCTACCCGTGGCATATTCGATATGCCAAGAAACAGTAACAACATCCATCTCACAATGAAGATGTTACTGGTGCCCGCTCAAGCAAATTGCAAAGAACATTTATATGTGTAACACAGTTCATGCACAGGAGTTATATTAAGACAGGAGAAGATTTCTAGAACCAGGTTTAGAAATCGAGAAACTGACTTATTATCTAGATGGTAAAATGGAGAGTTTGGACAAGTGGTTCATAAGAATCAGTTCTGGAATCATTTTCCTTGCACTGCCTACCTCCCCAAAGGTTAGTTGAAAACAAGTGAAGTTTTGTTTTCTTAAACAAACATATAGCTACATCTTTAAATCAGATACCTTGCCAACTAGAAAAATTTCTCTGAAATTAAAGACCCCTGCCTCAGGCATAAGGGACACTGAAGCACAGAGATTGAACAGAAAGCTATGCTCTAGGATATTTAAGTATGAATGCTAATAAAAAGTCAGATCCAGACATGGGATTAGTACAAAAGTCTCTCAATTCATTTCCTTTATTTCCATCAGCCCTGACTCCCCTCACTCCGCACTTCCCATGCCCTAGCTCTTTATCTATGAACGGGGTTATTGTAACAACTCACAAATTGAACCTTCTCTGAATTCTGTGCTAATCTGTTGAAGTGAGCACTTCAGATTTCTGAAGAGATTTTTCTGTAAATACAGGTTCATTCAAGTCACTTACTCTCCCTTAAAGACTTCTACTATGTCTTCACAGTATGCTTATAGGCTATATTATAATTTTCTTACTAATGCAAATTTTTGAGAAATGTTCTAAAGTTAACTTCATTTCCCATGTTGTGTTGCTCTCTTTTACATTCCTCCCTCGTCTCATTATCTGTTCTTATTATATTCCACCTGGCTTTGAATGTACTTTGCCCTTATACAATGTTTCACTTAAAATATATTCTTTCTGGCTTTAGAATATGTTTTAAATATCATTTCCTTATAGAGAAACTCACTGACGCTCCAGGCAGCATAATAAACCACCCATTATATTTACAGAAAGAAAAATGTGTGCCTCTCAAAGACGCATAATTCACTCTGATTACACAAAATTTACTTACAGATTTCTTTGATCAAGCAATTAGACACTAAGTTTGACCTAAGAATGCAGTTGGATGTGAACTCCACTCTCTCTATAAAATCTTTTTTATTCATTATATAAGTGCAAGAAATAAAATGACATATTTCCCTCCAAATGAACCCATGGTTTAATAAAACCTCTATACCTCCACCTTTAAGACAGTTATGTAGCCTTCTAACTTTCAAAACCATTTAAAAGTTGATAATTTCTAAACAAATATGTGCAGATTCGCTCTTTCTGTTAAATCCAAACTGCTCATTTGAAATATTTCCTTTGGTGTGGCATCATTTGCATCAAAAGTTAACATGGTCAGGAATAAATTCCTAAGACTTAGCCCACCTAAACCAATTCCATACCAAGCTTCTTTCAATTGGTGACAACTGCTATTCCAGTGATGCTATATCAAATATCCTGACTTCCTTGTCACCTCTCATGTTCTTCCCATATTAAATCCTTCTCAAGTTCTGTCATTGAGGTCTACAAAACATATGTTGAACAGGCCCGTTATCACCACATTCTTAGTTATCACACTTATTCAAGACATTTCTCACTTTGCTAACTTCAATAGCCTCGACACAGTATATAAAATCCTTCTATGCTTTGGCACACTGACAGATCCTTTAAAAAAAAATTTCCCTTGTCTGTTTAAAAAGTTTTGTGAATTCTTCCTTTTGTTTATATCAAAATTCAGGGACAAAAAAGACTAAAGTGTCTGTCTTGCAAGCAGAGGCTTTGTGTTCGGTCCTCACTCCTGCCCAAAGGCCCTACATAGAATTCTTCCTTTGACAGTTGTTTAAGTTATCTGATGCTCCAAGTGATTTCTGGCTGTAACCAGATGTGTGCAAAGACCACGATGAAAGGATTGAAAGGATTCCAATCCATGGTAAGCACTGTTGCTAAGTGTGAACACTGAATTCTATGTGTGGCTTCCACCAACCTCACCTCAAATAACTAAACAAATGTGAGAGAGTTACTGCCAAATGTGTACATGAACCTGGTCATTGCCAGAACATCAACAGGAGAAATGAAAATGAGGTAGTAAAAAAAAAATTATATAGTAAAATCCGGGCTGGAGCCATAGCACACCGGTAGGGCATTCACCTTTCATACGGCCAACCCATGTTCGATTCCTCCGCCCCTCTCGGAGAGCCCGGCAAGCTACTGAGAGTACCTCGCCTGCACAGCAGAGCCTGACAAGCTACCCATGGCGTATTGGATATGCCAAAAACAGTAACAATAAATCTCACAATGAGAGATGTTACTGGTACCCGCTCGAACAAATCGATGAGCAATGGGATGACAGTGACAGTGACTGTGACATAGTAAAATCCAAAGTACTTCTTATGATCTATTAGAAGTAGTCCTTATGAATTTCAGCTCTGATAATGTATCTTCTTTCTGTTTCAATTCATTCCAGTCATTCTGACTTCCTTTTTGTTACCAAAGCATGCAGGACTGCTCTTACATAGACTATTCCAGTACACCTTTTTAATCTGGACTAGTCTTTCTGAGGACCACTATATGTTCACACTCTTACTTCATCTTTATCTCTGCCAGATGACTTAAATGCACCTTCCAAATGGCGGGTGAGTCACCTTGCATCACTGACAAGCCAATATAAATTTGTAGTCAAGTTCCATCCCATGATGCTTTTTGTACCTGAGTCAACTTATGTTGTAGTATATTTTTATAATTTTCATATCTTATTAGTTACTGCCAATCTCTTACTGTACCTAACATATCACTTGTATCACTTGTAGTCCCGTTGATCTTCGATTTGCTCGAGCGGGCACCAGTAATGTCTATATTTGTCCCTGACGCGTGCTAGTGCAGCCCAATGATATCTACTTGCTCCAGGATCAGAAGAGTTTCAAATCGTTCATTCAGGGATTTGACGAAGAAATCTGACCATCTAGTTGGTGGGCGGCCACGAGGTCTTCTGACGTTCCTTGGAATCCAGTTGGTAACAGCTCTAGTCCAGCAGTCGTCTCTGAACCGCATTACATGACCGGCCCATCTGATTTTTGATGCCTTGACAAACTAGACAGCATCCCTGATTTTTGACGTCAACAGAGGTCAGAACTTCGGATTCCTTCTCTCACTTGAGTGAGACATGATATTCCCAGCATAGCTCTTTCGATATCCTAATAGCCTAATAGCATTCTCATTCTGTTTGCATAGGGCCCAGGTCTCTGAGGCATATGTTAGTGCAGGAAGAACAGTGGAATCGAAAAGATGTGCCCAGAGTCGGAGGATCTTCGTTCTCTTAACCACCTCTTCGGCACTCTTGAATGCATTCCACGCTGCTCTCTTCCTCCTGCGCAGTTCTGGCACCAAGTCATTCCTCATGTTGATTTCTCGACCCAGGTACACATAGCTGCTGCATTCGGAGATGTTCATTTCATTGAGAGCAAATGGAGCTTAAGGGACCAGTTCGTTTCTCATGAACATCGTCTTGTTGAGATTCAGCTGCAATCCGACCTTTCCACACTCATGGTCAAAGTCGGCCAGCATTTGTGCCACTTGGCTTATGTTTGGTTTATCATAAGTATGTATTATAGGAAAAAATCATTTTGTACATAAGGTTTAGTGCTATCCCTGTTATAGGCAATCCCTGGAATGAAATGTATGCATTCCTGCAGAGAAGGAATTTTGGGGCTATTGTATTTACACTTTACCTTTATCTTGTTCATTGTCTCTCTTTCTCCATTAGAAACTATGTTTTCTAAATTCCAGAATATTTTACTTGATTTCTTTCTTTATTTATAGCACTCATAACAGTGTTATAAACTGAGCAATTATCAGAAGGATTAGAAGGGTATGAAGTGATGTAGGGAAATCCATTCACTGTATTTTTTTATTGAGAACATCCATAAGTATAATGTTTACAAATACTAATGATACTGAAGTAATTACAAAATAGATTGCAGAGAGAAATTAGATTGCATACAAGGTATACATTATCCCATTAGAAATGAATAATTTTACATAACAGTTGTGTGTGTGTGTGTAGGTTTGTGTGTGTGGTGTGTGTTTATAATATGAACTCCAAAAAGGGCATATGTCATTTATTAGTAGATTCTAGGAAATGGCATTTGATTTCCTTATTTTGCATTTCTGAATAATTCGAATTAAAATGTATTAAATGTATCAAATCAGTGAAAATTTGATATTCAATGATGTTATAGGTACATGTTTTTTTCACACTGATAGCTATTTATAATATATTTGTCATGTCCAGGAACAATTTAGAGAATAGTAATAATGGAAGCATCAACGTTCAATTTAGAAATCCAAACACTTCACAAGTTAAATGTAGTTTCTAGTGTTTGTTGCCAAATACATTTGGCCAGAAAACCTAACCTGAACTGACACAAGTTTATTTATAGACTTTAGCTGCACATAAGGAGAATATTTATAATTTTTACTAATTCTGAGTCAGAATCAACTGTGGGTGATATGTCAAGTTAATTTTCTAAATCGTAAATGCATTCTGAAACGTGTTCAGTCTGATGATTTTTACATAAGGCATTTTGGATATATTCTTCATACCAAACTCACTCTCTCCGTATAATATTGATGATGCCTCCCCCTTTCCTCAATTGAATTATGTAAATTATTTCCTTTGCTTTCACAATAAGATTTTTATGCAAGAATTTTACACTGGATTCCCTGTATAATAAAAAATAATTAAGCACAACTTCTGCCCCCCCCACACACACATCTTAAAATTTAGAGAACAGGTGTCTTAGCCAGGTGTGGCCTTGTATATTGATTTTTTAAAACAAGCCAAGTCTTATAAATATGGGCACATTTGGACAAGGCCAGGAGATAGGGAGAATAGATTTCCAGAATGCTCTGGGACAGGTTCCGCCCCAAGGACCAATTTAGCGCTGCAGTGTGAACTGCATAAGCATCGTGGCTGAATTTTCATCCCATCCAGCAGAGGACAGTTCCCTGTCCCTCATCTGCACCTTGTGCACTGGTTTGTAGAAACAGGAGGGAGTGTGGGTGATATTAATAGAAGAAGCATGTTCTTTTCCTGTTCAGCTATTTAAAGAAATGTTCAGCTGCAAGGTGTGCTGATTTATGCAGCTTATCTCCCGCAACCCAAAGAGAGCTCCTTGTTCCTCCCTCCCATTCCAGCCCCCACTTAATGGATCCATAAGTGACTTTCCTTCTGTGATATCAAATTTACAAGAAAGTGGGTGTGTGGAGAGGGACACTGTTATTGTTTCCAGGTGCTACTGATCACGCTTGTGTGGGGTCTGAACACTCTTAATTGGGTTCTCTGCTATAAATACATGGTAAACAAATTTAGAAGACAATCAGGCGATGTTAAGGGAAAGGTGTGGAATTATTGTCCCCAACCAGGTGACCATAAAAATGCAATACAAATAATATTTTATGGGAATTAGAAGTGCAGTCGGCTCTTCAAGAATGGCTTAGAGACATCTAAAATAAAGCCGAGTCTCAGGAGAGAGTAGAGAGGTTATAAAGCTTGCCTTGTGTGTGGGTGGCCCAAGTTCATACCTCAACATCGTGTATTCCCCTGTCCATGGGGGATCCCAAGGACAGAGTCAGGAGTAGCCCCTGAGCACTACTGCATGGTCACTTCCCAGTTGAAAACAAAAATTTGGGCCAGAGAGGCATTAAGTCATTTTTCTTACATGCAACTGTCCCTAATTTCATCCCTAGCGCCACTTGATGAACCAAGCACAGAGCTAGAAGTAGCCCTGGAGCTCTGCCAGGCATGAACCCCTCCCCTCAACAAAAACACTGTAGCACTGTAGCACTGTTGTCCCATTGTGCATCGATTTGCTCCAGCGGGCACCAGTAACGTCTCCATTGTGAGACTTGTAAATGTCTTGTCTATGGCATATCGAATACACCATGGGTAGCTTGTCAGGCTCTGCCGTGTAGGTGGGATATTCTGAGTAGCATTGCCGGGCTCTCCAAGAGGGACAGAGGGATCCAACCCGGATCAGCTGCGTGCAAGGCAAATGCCCTATCTACTGTGCTATCGCTCCAGCCCCAACAAAGACAAATAAAATAAAACTAGAACTAAAATGAAGCGAAGTTAGATGCCCGGACAAAATGCACCATGGTACTTGGACCTTGGAGTTTTACAGAATGATTTCCCATCTGCTTCCTAATATCCTTTCCAGTCTTCCTGGCTTAGATCAATAATTTTTTTTTCTCCTTAAGGCCTTCCTGAGTCCCCACAGTCAGAATTAATTTCCTCTTTCTCTCAATAATGGCTGTTGATGTTTTCTGCATCTATTAGAATATTTATTACAATTTTCCCACTCTCTGACTTGAAATTATTGTGTTTATTATGGAGCTTTCCAAATTCGAGTTGTCTGAGTATTTGTTTGAAATATTTTACCCAATTTGTGTGCTGTCTATATTTTATTAGTTTAATATTCTTGATATTTCCTGACTTTAAAAAATGTTCATCTGCAGCTTCAATCTGAGTAATATTATTATGGAATTTATATTTAAATGTAAATATATTTGTATAAATATTATGCAAATATATATGAAACCATTTTTAAGTTAGTGCTAGTCTGTACCTATGTCTCTATGTGTATATGCATCCTGACTAAAATGAATGACTTAATAATAATTTGACTTTACAATGATACAGAGATATATGTTCAGCAGAAATCATACTTTGAATTTTAATCTCCTTGCGGGCTAGCAATATGCAGTTCCAAACCATCATGATATTGGCTAATAGCAGTGAATTGCACCTGTTTTTCAGCCTTGACCCGAGGAGAGTAAACCACTTTCAGTTGTTCTGAAACTATCTCAGAAGACAGAGAAATTGATGACTCTCTTCCTAAAGCACTGCCTTTTTGAGCAATTCATTTTAACTCAGTGATTTGAACCTACTTTAAGCCAGTCATGTATGGTAATGGTGAGAATACATACCAACATTCTATATTAGTTTTAGCACTGTATTCATAATGGCATGAGCTAGTCAATGCTTCACAACAAAGCAGCATTATATTAAATAATTTTGCCCAAATGTACAGCAAGTTACTCTTATTCACCACTAATTTCATGCAAGATTGTCTACTGGGGCACTAACATTTTAGGAATTGAGAGACTATTTTAATCTTATTTTTTATATAGTTGTAAAATATAAAAGGTTAAAATTTAAACCAGGA
The DNA here is from genome assembly GCF_027595985.1 of Sorex araneus. Lineage (NCBI taxonomy): Eukaryota > Metazoa > Chordata > Mammalia > Eulipotyphla > Soricidae > Sorex > Sorex araneus. The sequence goes on along the minus strand of NC_073302.1, from coordinate 15,759,045 downwards.
ATCCAGATAAATAAAGCATAGACATTTTCAATAAAGATACTATCATCTATTGATAAACAGAAATTGTTTTTGGCTCAGGATCTTGTTTAGGGAATTAGAGAAGGGAACGTCTTATGTTATGTGACTGCTCTGTTGTTCTCTAAACCCCAAGTTTGCAGTGTGCTCTACGTGGAGCAGGGTGGGTAATTGTAAAACTGGAAAGAAGGTACTTTTTTGGGTGCTTTTTTGGGGGGTATCACAAATGATGGTGATCAGGGCTTACTCCTAGATCTGTGCTCTGAGAACTTTCCTGGTGGGGCTCAGAAAACCATATGTGGTGCCCTAATCAAACCCGTGTTAGCCATGCGCAAGCAAGAGTCCTGCTCTCTGATTCGAGGATACTATCATTCAGGTCTAAGAAGGCACTTTAAAAAAAAATTGAATCACTGTGAGATAGTTACAAAGCGTTAATGTTTCAGTTTCAGTCATACATTGATTGAACAGCCATCCCTTCACCAGTGCACATCTTCCACCACCAATATCCCCAGTACCCCCTCCCCCACATTGCTACCTTCCCCCTTGCCTCTATGGCAGACAATTTTCCCCATATTCTCTTTTGTATTGCTTGTTATGAATAGCATGACATGAGATGTCTCATGGTTGCGTTCTCCTGGAATTCTAAAATTTTAGATAATTAGGGTTTGGAGAAATCTCTGCAGAGAGCTACTTTGTTCTGGGATTCTTTTGTGTGTCTCTGGATCATGGCTGTTAAGGGCCTTAAATGGCCAAGAAGGCACTTTTTAAGGAAAGGCTGAGAATGGCTTCAAGTCCAAAACAGGCTCACCAATTTCATCTTAACTATGCAAACTTGTGATCTTAGCCCTGTCAGTACATATTTGGGTACTATATATTATTTCTGAATTCGGGGGAAGATAGATGGATTAATGTCTTCCTAAAACTCTACAGGCCATGCTGTTTCAGAATAGTTGGCAGACACTATGGCATTTAATAATTATATTTCTTGTACTTTACCAGTTGTACACAATATAAATTTGCTAGTATCTTAATTTTTTATTTTATTATTTTTCAAATTTTATTTATTGGTTTATGTTTATAAAGCTATTCATGATTTATTACACTTAATATTCCGACACCAATTCAACCAACATTATATCTTTCCACTACAATTATTTCCAATTTTCCCAACCATACCTCAAGCCGACTCATCTAGCAGGCCTTGAATAATTTAATTTATAGTGCTTATTATACTTTTTTATAGTGCTTATTATAATTTGCTAAAAAATTTCAAAAGATATTTCCTTCGAAGAAGTGTGTGAATATTGTTGTATCTCACCATGGAGCCATTAGGCCCATATAGAAAAGATAAATAACATGTTATAGGTTAAGCCTCGTGTGTTTATATTTCCTTAAAAATTTATTGAATTGTTTATTTTATTAATTATTTAACATTTTTTAAAAATTTTTATATTTTCTTAATCAAGATTAGTTGCTTATTACCTTACATCCCATCTGATGTGGTTTGTTATTACTGGATTATTAGTAGTATAGACTTTGAGATGTCACACCACATTTGTGTCATCACGAGTCACAAATCACGAAATTCCATTGATTGTCAAATTTCTTGAGTGGTCTCAGTAACCTCTCCATTCGTCCTATCCCTGAGATTTTAAAAGCCTCTCTCTACTCGGCCTTCCCAACGATGTCGCATTGGAGGCTCTTTCAGGGTCAGGGGAATGAGATCCAGCTGGTTACTGGCTTTTGGTATAAGGATACACCATGGGAAGCTTGCGAGGCTGTCCCACGTGGGCAGGAAACTCTCAGTAGCTTGCTAGTTTCTCCCAGAGGGAGAAGTAGGTTATAAGATATTGCTTCTGGGAGCTTGCTTTTAAGTCTCTGGATGTTGGCCGTTGGTGGGATTACACACACCTGGGTTCCTCTGCCGGCACTTCATGTGTGAGGCTCGTCTGAATGTGTGGAGAGGGGCCTTGAGCATGGCTGTGGCTATGGTCTTCGGCCACCAGGAGCTCTGCTCGGGGCGGGGAGAGGAGCTGGAGCCCACCCCCTCCGAGGGGCCCCGGGGAAGACAGCCAGGCATGTGGACAAGAGACTCTCTTTGTGTCAGGCGCTTTAGGAATTAAAAAAAAAAAAATTGAATGGTGTGTGTGATTCAGTTGGAATTAAATTTTTAATTGGATGGTGACATTGGGTGCCACATGTGCAGAGCCTGGAGCAGGGTCCAGAAGAATCTCTGCAACTTATCAATCTCTTTCAAGATTCATTTATGAGTTTGGATCATGGCTGTTTAATGAGCGTATTTTGCTGGTCTTCTGGAAGAACAGAGAGATGGGGAAAGGAATATCTTACATTATTTAAATATAAAACCTGTACCTATCACTTATTTCTACAAAACATGAAATTCTAAACACATAATTTGGTTTCTTTGAATTATTCTATGCTTTCACCTGACCCCCAGCTCCTAATTTCCATTCAAACAATATTTTGGAGATTTTTATGTGGCCAGTAAATTCTGCCTTATTCCCACACCCTTTGTCCCGTTGGACCTCAAGTAAAATATCCTGTTTAGCATAATAATATAACTAAGGTCAAATTCTGCCTTCAGTCACCAACGTTCAAATGTTGTATGACTAATTACAGACTTTTCACAGAGACTCCTGCACTGGCTCTCCAAATGACACTAAATAGTAGTAGTTTCCTCAGCCCCTTTAGACAGGAATGAAAAGCTGTCCACACTTTGGGCTCCTCGAAAAAGTCAAAGAGTTAAACAAAAATCAGACATATTATCATGAGGATTTTCAGAAAGTGGATTCTAGGAAAAATGAATTTTTTCTCTTCTGTCTCTGCCCTGTCTTCTATTATTGGAAGCTGGGGCTTTCATAATGGAAATCCAGAAAGCCAAGCCAAACTGTAGGCTCAGAAGCTTGACAGACCTGATTAAAAAATATAGGGCCATAGGTGATCACTCCAGCGCAGCTGGGTAGATAGAACCAACTTGAGTGAAGGGATCGGGACAAGGTTAGTTTTAGTTGCAATGGCCTCCTCCAAAAGCATAGGCCCAGTCTTACCTATGTTCTGCCAGGCATTTTGTTACTCTTGGTGCTTTTGGCTTTTATAAACTAGAGATTATAATGAATACTTGATAGAATTCACATTAAGTATTAATGTTTCGGGATGTGGGTCAAATGTCAAAGCATGGTGAAGACCTAGGTTTGATCTAAAGGAACGACATAGCCCATGGTTACTGCCCATGTGTTCCCCTAACAAGAATAACAGCAAAGACAACAACAATGAAAAAACTAAATGAGACCAACAATGAGATCATTGTTGGTGATTTTAATGCCAAGATAGGACCAGAAGGTCGCCCGAAGAACTCCACACTGGGACCCATGGCCTAGAATGGAACAATCAGGGTGAGAGACTGTCTGAGTTCATCATGTTGATCAAGACCATCCATGGAATCTCACAGTTCCAGAAGGCTGAATATAAACGCTGGACATGGGAGTCTCCTAGTGGACAGATCTACAATGAAATTGACCACATCAGATTCAATCGAAGGTTTTGCCTGACTGAAGTTGCTGTTGTCTCAAAATTACAAACGGGATCGGAACACCATCTCCTTCGTGCAAAATTCTACTCCACAGAGCGGGGAGAAAGGTCTGCAAAGTTTAAGTTTAAGGAAAGAACTCCCAGAATGACCACCAACTGGGAGCTCTTTGGCACTACTGCAGCAACGTGGGAAGATATCATCCTTGACAATATCGACAAGGAATACGATGGACTGGTTCAGCAACTCCATGACTGCACGAAGAATGCCGAGAGTGAGAAAGCCACAAACAGACGCCTGTCTTTGGAAACTCTTGAGCTCATTTGTCAACGTGGTTTGGCGCAAGCCTCAGGCAACCATAAGCTAATGTCCGAGCTCATAAAGCTCTGCAGAGAAGCAATAAAGGAAGACCTCAAAGAGAGAAGAGCAGCAGTGTTGGCCAATGCAGCAGAAGCCGGGAAAAGTATTCGCAAGGCTTGCCCGTTCTTTGCCAACTACAAGACCAAGATGACTGCCCTCCGACATCCCAATGGATCTATCACATCTTCCAGAAAGGCAATGGAGAGGATTATTCATGACTTCTACTCAGATCTCTTTGACAGCCATGTCCACCTGCCCACATACCAAATTCCGCAGGATGGATGTGTCATTCCCAATGTCCTCCCTTCTGAAATCTGACACGCCATATTGTCGGTAAAGATGCCTACAGCACCTGATCTAGACAAGGTCAGACCTGAATACCTGAAGAATCTGCCGCCAGTACTCATCAATACACTGGCTCGTCTCTTCACATGCTACCTGTCTGAATGCAAGGTTCCGTCCCAATGGAAAACCAGCAGGACCTTTCTGTTCATTCTGTTATACAAGAAGGGAGACATTCACGACATCAGCAACTATCACCCAATCTACCTGCTGTGTCGTCTACAAGTTGTTCACTCGTGTCATCCTGAATAGAATAGGCAGAACACTAGATGAAGGATAACCATGCGAGCAAGCCAGGTTATGAAAAGGATACTGCACGATTGACCATATCCACACAGTCACCAAACTCATTGAAGTTTCATGAGAGTTCAAGATGCCGCTCTGTGTAACATTCATTGACTTTAAAAAGGCCTTCGATTCTGTTGATTCTGAAGCAGTCATCAAAGCCCTAGACAAACAGGGCATTCAAACTCAATACATCAAGTTCCTCTGCTGTATTAGCGATTCACCACCAGGATCTTACCATTCTACAAGAAAATGATCATTGATGTAAAGAGAGGGGTTCAGCAGGGCGATACCATTTCACCGAAACTCTTCAGTGCCACCCTCGAAAATGTCATTTGACAACTGGAATGGGGCGGAATGGGAGTGAAGATAGATGGTTGGCAACTACACCACCTCTGCTTCACTGATGACATCGTTTTCATAGCGCCAAACATTAGCCAAGTGGCACAAATGCTGGCAGACTTTGACTGCGAGTGTGGAAAGGTCGGACTGCAGCTGAACAAGATGATGCTCAGGAAAAACAAACTACTCCCTGACGCTCCACTTGCTCTCAATGGGACGAACATCTCCGAATGCAGAAGCTATGAATACTTGGGTGGAAAACTCAACATGAGGAATGACGTGGCTCCAGAACTGCCCAGGAGGAAGAGAGCAGCATGGAACACCTTCAAGAGTGTCAAAGAAGTGGTTAAGAGGATGAAGAACCTCTGACTCCAGGCACATCTTTTCGATTCCACCATTCTTTCTGCGCTGACGTAATTACGCCTCAGAGACCTGGGCCCTATGCAAATAGGATAAGAATGCTATTCGGGTATCCCAAAGAGGAATCGAAAGAGCTATGCTAGGAGTATCACGTCTCACTCAAGTGAGAGAAGGAATCCGGAGTTCTGACCTCCATCGATGGTCAAGAATCAGAGATGCTGACTCATTTGCCAAGACATCAAAATTTAGATGGGCCGGACATGTAATGCGATTCAGAGATGACCGCTGGACTAGAGCTGTGACCAACTGGATTCCACAGGACGTCAAAGACCGTGTGGCCGCCCACCAATGAGATGGTCAGACTTCTTCGTTAAAACCCTGAATGAACGGTTTGAGACTCTTCCTGTTCCTGGAGTGAGCAGATATCATTGGGCTACACTAGCATGTGACAGGGACAAATGGAGACATTACTGGCTCCCGCTCAAGCAAATCGAAGATCAATGGGAATTCAAGTGATATAAGACAAATGAAATGACACTAAGAATTTATATGATTCATATTTTAGGATAATGCCATGTTCAGATTTTGCTGTGAATGATTGTTATATCTTTTCAACATGTTAAAAACATAGATCTGGGGTCAGGGGAAAAAATAGCTCAGTGATCAGTGTTTTGCATGAACTGGGGACTGAAGTTCAAACTCCGAAACCACCAGCTCTTGTACCACTGGTGGGGGTACCTCTGAGACTCCTGAATTCTGTAAGATGTGGCCTGGGCTGCCTGCCATTCTTAGTCCTTGGCATTGAGCAACACCTGTTTATTATTATTATTATTATTATTATTATTATTATTATTATATTTTTTTTTGTTTTTGGGTCATACCCGGTGATGCACAGAGGTTACTCCTGGCTCATGCACTCAGGAATTACTCCTGGCAGTGCTCGGGGGACCATATGGGATGCTGGGAAACAAACCGGGTTGGTTGTGTGCAAGGAAAATGCCCTACCCACTGTACTATCACTCCAACCTGAGCAACACCTCTTTGTAGGCTGATAATTATTGGAAGTGGGCCCCTAGGTGCTCTGAACATGTCTTGAGAAACTTCTCTATTGGTTATTTAAAAATTAGAAAAATAAATAAAATAAAACTCTAGATCTGGTCCTTTTGAGGCCAATCCTGGAAATCACTTATTTTTCTACAACGTTTGTACTTAAGCCACACTGTCAAACCTAATAGTGAAATAACCACAATATTATTATTTTTTTTTATTTTGTGCTCCTGGAGAAAAACAAACCAGAAAAAAAACATTTTATGTTTTTATTTTCCTTGCCCAATATTAGATCTGCAGTAGTCTAAGAGTGACTTATTTTTTCAGTTTTTCTCACCATAACTCTCTCCCCTTTTGAATTCTTCAGTCTTTCCCACTTTTTTCAGTGCTTTAAAAAGAAAGCAAAACCTCCAACATGGTGTAAGATGTCCAACATGGTTCATTTCCTCACCTCAGATCACCCTCTTGTTCATCTTTTATCACTAACCATGCTTATATCTTTCTTAGGAAAGTTACTCTCCAACATTACAGCATTTTATAAAAAGTGGAAAATGAAAGTTGATTTTTCTAGGTGGAAGCTACTCTTTTGAAGGCTAACATAACGTTGCATATAGGAATGGCCAGGATGAGGTGGGAGCGGGGGAGATACCTCCCAATAGAAAAACGGATTATAATCAGGGTGTTTAAATCAGAGGGAATAAGGCATATGCCACGTTTCTGCCTATCTCAGGCAATTTGTTCACTGTTATGAAGATTCTTTCTCTAGGTAATGTTCATATCCATATACGAGTTTCATTTTCATTAGTTGCTCTAGGAATTTATCCCTCAAATATACTCCATCCCAGACAAAAATAAGTTCTATTTTGGGGGCTGGAGCAATAGCACAGCGGGTAGGACGTTTGCCTTGCACACGGCCAACCTGAGTTCCAGTCCCAGCGTCCCATATGGTCCCCTGAGCACTGCCAGGAGTAATTCCTGAGTGCAGAGCTGGGAGTAACTCCTGTGCATTTCCGGGTGTGACCCAAATTAAAAAAAAATTTCTATTTTTTAAAATTACTTCTTTGAAGACCAGAGAGATAGCAGGATAGATAGGGCACCTGCCTTGCATGTGGTCGAACTGGATTCAATCTCCCCCACGCCATATGGTCCCCTGAGCAGTGCCAGGAGTAATTTCTGAGTGCAGAGTCAGGAGTAACCTCTGAGTATCACCAGTTGTGCACCTGATGTAAAACAAAAAAATTTTTTAAAAACCACATCTTTGAGCTGGAGAGGTAGGGTGCTTGTTTATTATTTGGCAGACCCAGATTTGATTCCTGGAACTTAATATATTTCCTGAGCCCCACCAGGAGTGATTCTGAATAGAGAGTCAGGCGTGAACCCTGAAAACCACTGGATGCTGCCCATAAACAATAAAACTAAGGCAGATATCTTCTTTTTGAATATTTTGTCAATAGAATTGGGTTTTGGAGGAAATAAATGGAAGGGGTCCTTGGAACATTGAGGAAGGGTAGTGGGCATTTCATATGGTGTGGTGTTGGAGCAATGTATGTATGAAAAATATAACAGTTTTGTAAATCATGTTACCTCAATAAATATTCCAAAGGGAAAGGAACATTTCTTTTTTCACATGCATTTTTTTCTTCACAGCTTATTATAATTTAGAAATTAGATATCAGTGCAATTCTTTTCTTTCTGTTTGTTTCTCTCCATGAAGAGAAACTGTGGATTTTGTAAATTGGATACACTTTTATTTCCATGGAAAAGGTGTGGAAGGCATTAAATCAATATTTGTTAAGGCATTTTGCTAAATGTTCTATATAAATTTTCCAAAATTGCAACAAAAAATGTTTTAAATCTCTGCTCAAGATTATATAGTCATCAAGTTCTAGGTTGTTAAAGTCAGTAGAGGTGGCAATAAAAGATTGCAGACAACTTATAAATGGAATGCAATTAGGATAGTATTGGTAGGAGTGTTCTTTACCAGCCCTTCTTCCCACTCAGTTGTACTTAATATTAACAATTGTTCCTATGAAGCAAGACTAATTATTTTCAGCACATCTCTCTTAAAACTACTTGAAAGCTTCTTGCAAATCCTAGCAAAATTTTTCACTGGAGGATATTTTTAATGATGGACAATGATGAAAATTTTATCTCTGTGACAGTGGCACTAGGAAGCAATTGTTTTGCTTTCATCAGGTGTGTTTTAGATTTCACCCCTTTTCCTAAAAGGCCCTAAAAGGGTGTTAGCAAGTATGCCCACAAGTATATATAACTGAAGTTATAGAAGGAATTGAATAAATTAATTTGGCAGTACTTAAAGGAATGAATGGATTTAATTGAGTCAGATGATAATAACAGCAGTTTCTCCCTTGATTTGGGCAGAACGTGAAAAATGCCAGGTGGCATCAGCTTCTCTGTCTCTTGGTTCATTCCATAGTCAATTGAAAGTGTAACTACCCTTGGAAAACCATTATGAAATAGGACAGGGAAGATAGAACATCCCACCTTCCCTCCTGCTGCATAGTTGGAGTTCTTATCCAGGATCCTGTTCCAACTCACATTCCCTAAGTGTTTTCAGTGATTTGATTTGACAGTAAACACAAAGTAATTTAAATATGATATATGTTAATTGGCCTGGCTGGGCAGCTCAGGACACTCAGATTCTAGGCAAACTGGACCATCCCAGCCATTGTATTTTATTCCTACTCTATTGGGACCAGCCTCATTCCATCAAACAGAAACACTTCTTCTGATCCACAGCTGAGCTCCTGCAATCTTTTTTGACAGCTTATCCACTATTCAGGTTTAATCTGCGCCAGTAGATCAAAAAGAATTGATATGAATTTTTTGATTGGGTGCCTGTCTTTTTTCTCTCCATCTCTTTACCTTTCGGGAGCTGAAGGGGATCCATCATGATAATTTCCCGTTATTAGGTTTGAAGTGTTTTGAATGTGAAATGCCTTTTCACTTAGAAAGAATTGATGCCTATAACTTGTAATGTGTTAGCAGTTTGGTAGAGTGCTTGACAGCCCAAACTGCATTACAGGTAGCTAATCCCCATGGCTGAGCTCCATTAAAGAATAGATCGTATCTGTTAATACAGCCATAGAGTGTGGGTCATTGTACTGAAAGGCAGTCTAGCTGCTGGGAGAAAGATTATTATGTGACTTTATTCTATTTTAAAGTTGGAGAATGTATGGTAGATATACTAGTCATGATTGATTAAAGATACAAGAAGAGATTTTATGATGCTCCTGGTATGTGCCAGGTTTATAATTCCCACAAGGAAGAAAAATGTCCCCAATGACTTAAATGAAACTAATAGTAAATATCAAACTACAGACAGACACTCAGTTCCTGTACATTCTTCACTGTGACTACTTCCATATTTTATAAAGTTCTTTGGAAGAGATGAGACTCTGATGACCCCAGATTTTTAACGAGTATACTAACTGCTCCATAAGACAATATTGTGACCCTGTACAATTTGGGTTACCAACTTTATTTTTTCCTGCTAGACTGAGAAGGTAAAGTACATTTCAATTCATGTTCTACTATCTATTATTAATAAGTAGTGAAATTTTTTGACCCCCAAGAACTGTGATAATGTTTATAAGCCTTGATTCATTAACACTAAGCGCAGTGGGTGAGTAAAATGGGAGCATAGAGGTCAGTGTATTATATACCTGTCATGCTGGTATAGAAAAACTCAAGTATATTTTAGTGATCACGTATATTTGAAACAATTAACAATATAGTCAACCTTATGACTTACAGATTCACAGACTGATGCTTTTGTCTTCCTAGAAGTTTATATGATAAAATCTAATCTCCCATCAGGATGGTACTTGGAGTTTATGTCTTTGGAGGTGATCAGATAATTAGATCATGAGAATAGAATACTTTTTGATTGGATTAGAGCACTTTTCAAAGATGGTCCAGAGAGTTACCTTATCTGAGTACACAAAGAGAGGATGGCCAGCTATGATCCAGATGGTAAGATTTCCACAAAGACTGAATTTGCCAGCATCTTAATCTTGAATTTTCAAACCCTAGAACTACTACATAAAAATGTCTGCTGTTAAAACCAGTGATCCAAAGATATTTGTTCTAGAAGCCTAAATGAACAAACAGAAAATTCACTAGAATGTTTGAAGTATGGATTATGAGATTGCACCCATTTTTGAACTAAATTTAGCTTAAAACAGAACATTTTTGTCTTTAATAACATTGGATTTTAAAAAATTCCATTCTGCAATAAAATTTTATTGAGGGAATGTTGAGTGAGGCATTTATGTACCTGACCTCATGTAATACCCTTTACCAGATGTGATCCCATCATTAGTGGTCACTTCTGAACACAAGTCAAAATTAGCCCCTTAGCAGTGCTGTGTGTAGCCCAAACCAAATAAAATTTATGGGATTTATTTATCACATAAATAAATAAAATGAATAAAAAATGGTTAACAACTACTTATGTATTAACTGTGAAATTCCATAAGAAAGAAGTAATGATAAGATTCATAGGCCTTAACTAATATAACATAGCAGGATACTAAATGTGGAAGCACAAAATAGGTAAATAATCAGATACATGTGATTCAAGTAATAGGATGCGAGTAATCTGAGGTTTTACTTGTTGTTATATTACATGTTTTTCCACAAAATAGCTTCAAAGTTATGTCAGGGTTTCTTTTTGGAGAAAAGATATTTCTATGATTCTGTAAAGTACATAAACAACATAGGTTTCAGCTGTGTGAGCCAATTTATACAACGGTTTTATTATGAGCAGGTTATGTCAAATTTTGATATTGATTAATGTGTAATATATATTTTATCGTACTATTTTCTTATTTTTAAAATTAGCTTATTTTATTGTAAAAATACAACATATACTGTGTGCAAATTACATATTAGTGACTATATTAACAATAGGGTTTTTGGTCAATAAATTATAGATTATTAAAATTATGTTTTGGAAAGTAAACATTATACAAAGAGTTTTTATTGCAGGATTTGTTCTTTTGACCCCCTGCATAGTTACAGTGTCAATTCTACTTTTTTCTTGAAAACCAAAGGATGTATCTTGAAATTTTTCTATCACACATTCTAATCTATAGGAAAATTTTGTGTCAAGAGAATATTGACAACCTAATAGTTTCGGGGTTCCTCATATAGAGACAGTACCATGAAAGTTTAACATTTTATTAAATAACCTTAAAACCAAATATATTCAGGTTTATGATACACAATTAATATCACATATTTAGTAATTTCTCACTTCAGATAGCATGGAGTAGTAGATAAGAGCCAAGTATTGGGATTAACATAAATTTGATATTTCTATTTACAGGTCAAGTAATTATGAACAATTCTCTGTTTATGATTTCCAATGTAAAATATAGAAAATATATGTTTAAAATATTGTAGTAAATATTAAATAGTAAATATTAACTTATTGACTTATTAAGTGGCATAAATCAATAAGTCAGTGTACTATAAACTTAACAGATGTTGCTTTATCTTTGAATATTGTCCCTTTTTTGGAAAGAGGGGCATCAAGAGACAATAAGCTCATTTCCTTCAATTTTATTTTGATAATCAGTGCTCAAGGATCTCTAAGGATTTTCCTAGTGATGTTTCAGTTTGTGGTCGAATTAGTCAAAGATTGTGCTTTGGTCAGTCAAAAGGTAAGTGTTCTATCTTATCCAAAGTCTTGTTGATCACAGAGGGTGTAAATTTCATTGGGCCACCTGTCCTCTTGGGAATTTCAACTGCTGAAATGATTCAAACTTCAATTAAGATACAAATAATTAAGTGAATGCAATCTATCTTTATGTCCATTAAGTCTAAAATGCACTCTGATGAAAACCATTCATTTTTCAATTAATTATTAATTAGCAAGTATTGAGTGAGTATAATTTAAATAAAATTTAAGTACATTAACTACATGTTTCTTAGAAAATCTTGTCTGTTAGCTCAGAGGTAATTGTCGTCTAAGATCTTAAACACATAAAGACTCAAACACTTATTTTTAAATAACTTTAGGTTTTACATGATAACAGATTTCTTAGTTTATCAATTGTATTCAATGCTATAGTTTGGAGCAGTATTAGAATCTAGAAGTTCTATTTAGTCTGTTTATTTCCAGGGCTAAACAAGACCCTACTTGGTCTTGTTTCAGGACTCATGTCTCTTCTCCATGAGGCATTCTGTTTTCTTCTCTCTCTCTCATCTGCTATATAATGATTCAGATGCTCTCTAGTATCTAATTTATTGTTGAAGGGGAAAAGCACATAATTGAATTTTAAAAAATGAAAGAAAATCTCTCATATGCAAACCACATAGACTGATCAATTCTCATAGCAATTTTCACCCATTCAAAATTATGGTCAGTGCTTTGTGATTTTCTCCATGAGAAAAATATGAACCTTCCAATTGGATAGGAAACAAGTATAGAAATTTTGTTCCTAAGTAAAAAATAACCCTTTAAAAATGAAGAAAAGGAAGAAGAAAAAGAGAGAACCAAAATAAATTCGTATCCTGGAAGATAAGTTAGGCATTATTTCTAAATTATAAACAAACTTGTCTTTTAAGAACTAGTTATCAACTAAATGAAATAACTAAAAATTAGTAAATGAAATAATTGTGCCATAAAATCTCTCTGGTCGGGCCAGAGTGATAGCACAGAGGGTAGGGCATTTGCCTTGCAAGAGGCTGACCTGGGTTCAATTCCCGGCACCCCATATTGTCCCCAAAGCACAGCCAGGGGTAATTCCTGAGTGCAGAGCCAGGAGTAACCCCTGAGCAATGCTGTGTTTTTTTTTTTGCCAAAAAGCAAAATAAAAACAAATCTCTGCTCATCAGAGAAGAAAGTCACACACTCTTATCTCTCTATCTTATCCCTTTCCCTACCACTTAACAGTGGAAAAAGTAGAAACAAGAAAGTCAAGTAGACACATTTGTGGTATGGATTTCCCAAGGATTATCTGCCATTTCTTTGACTCTCTATTACCTACCCAAGCATCAAGTCTTGAGAGTCCCAAGTCAAGATTAAAGAATACCATAAAGGAACAACTGCGGGGAGAGAAGAAAAGAGCAGGAGAACATCCTCAACCCTTTCTAGAAGTACTATTTTCTGTAAATTTATTTATATGATCACAAAGTTTCACTGAGTGTCCTAAAAGTGTTATTCATCCCAAAGTAAAATTAATAAAGAACGGGTTTGTTTCACAGCTTCTCACTTGCTTTTATTACTACTCAGCACAATAAAGATTATTAAAGAAGATTATTATTAAATAAGATTATTAAATAATATGTATATGATTTTAATGTTATATAGAATTTATATTAATTTTAATACTACAAGTAACCTTTTTGGTATAAAATTTATGTTTATGTAAAATGGAGAGTGTCAAGACACTCATACAACTTTCATTTAAACAGCTAAACTTAAGCAATGAGAAAAATTATCTGTGTTTAGTATGTCTTCATATTCTAATATCAGTTGACAATGCATTAAAATTATATGTGACTGCAGATACCATACCACTTAAAAGTCCATGCTATAGAGTATGCTAGAGATCAATGTCATGCTAGCCTTTTTATTTGTTTACTCTTGGTTTCATGCCCTAAGAGCATTTCTGATTTCTTTGTCAGATGAACTCCTGTCTCCTCTTTTATTTTGAAGTCTTACACAACTTAAGTCCAAGAATTTTCACCTTACTGAACTAATCCTCAACAAGAATTGTGCAATACACATGAAAGGGAAACTCAACATGTTTGGATAGAATATATAAATATTAAAACAGTATAATTATCCCATACTGTTTTTTTTCTGTAAGTTGCCTTTTTTGATTATTTTTTCTCTATTTGACAGCCACATAAAATAGAACAATGTCTATCACTGCATCATGTGTGATTAAATGGATTTTTCATCACTTTTGCAATCTTGCAAATAGCTCATCACTTTTTATCCACCTCTCTATTACTTGAAGTCTGTCTCTTAAACTAGTGCTTACCTTCTAGCACTAGAATCATATCTGTCACTCCTGCAGAGGGTGAAGGGCCATATCTCCATTTTGTGACTTCTGTATAGCTCAGTTCCAGAAGTACTTTTTAAACTCTTCCCAGAACTTGCTATGCCATTGATCTTCATATTACCCTGCCATCCAGTATAGGATGCCTTTTACGCATTTTTAAGGAAGCTCACTGGATTCACCAAGATTGTGTTCCATCTGCTCTCTTGGCTGATAAACCTCCTGGGTGTCCTCAATGCTCACATCTTTCCTCAATTGCCATCTTTTCTTATATCACTGTCCTAGTTGGAGACTAGTTTCACTTCCCATCCTTGGCTTGCTCTCACCGTCTATGACGGCTTCACTATTCCCAGAGCATTCCCACTAGAGGGAATCAGTCTCCCCAGAGATTGGAGATAGCCATTATCATATATGTTAGGTATATATATTATTTCATTTTCAAAAATTTACCTCTTTTTTCCCAGGAATCACAACACGGATTTTTAAGTTTGTATTTATTTAATTCACTTTTTGGGAGAGAGCCACTGGCATTGGTGGGAGATGTGGGAGCCAGGCCAGTCTTGTCAGAGCTCAGCCTAGTATCGACTGGCAGTGCTTGGGCTAGGACTATCCGGGGGGCACCATAACCATACTTGGACACGTCAGGGAGCAGCTCTGTGGTACTCAAAATTGAATCCAGGGTTTTGAACATACTGGGGCAGAGCTATGTTCCTTGAACTATTTCCTGTACCCTAAAATTTTCACTTTCCTAATTTTTATTTTTGTTGAAAGAGGAAATGGTTTCCACGATACTTTCAGGACCATTCAAGATGTCTGCTGATAAGAACTACCATAATGGAAATTGATCATATGCTTGTCATATGCCATCCACTCAAGTGAAAGTCTGTACGCCTTATCTCTTTTCATACAGCTATCTTGTGAGCCAGTTACTTTTTGTAACCATCTTTTTTAAGATGAAAAACATGGTCACATCTGAGGCTTAGAGATATTAATCATTTCAACTCTCAAAATTTACCGATGAATAGGCAGCAGAACTTGAACTGTAGTCCAGGCTTGCTGATATCAAGAGCCCCAAGGTCTACCCCACCCACATTTCTGGCCTCTTGATCAACATAGTTGCAGTACAAGCATAAAACAGGGCTTCGCTTAGAGTTATTGAGCCACAATGATTTTCAGAGCAAGGGAATGAACAAAGAGAGGAGAAAAGCAAAAGAACGTTTGATCCCTGCAGGCCAACATCATTGATCTAATGAACAGATATGCAGTGAAACATTTTTTTTCTTCGCTGGACATTGCCTGCTTTTAGAAAGTCTTTTAAAAATATACTTGGAGCTTTGCAAGTTATCGTTTATTTGGTGCATGTGACTTAACTAACAGATGTGCACATCTGGCATTTAGTATTCTATCTCACATGGCCACTTAGAAGTGGAGATTCAGCAAAATTCATGGAGGGAAAGGCCATGAGGATGCTCCTCGGGGGAGACATGATAATTTCTTGGACCCTTTTCTACCCCTGTTTCATTACTCCTGCTCCTCTCACATCACTAGGCTTTGCAGGACTTGCTTTTAGTTTGCAAACTTGCAATTTCACACCATATTTGTCACCATAGCAACAAAAAAGCTCTACGAAGTGGGAAATTTGTTGAATCAGTCACCAGATTTATGTCCTGCCAGTGTCAAGGCCAAGTCATGGCTACATCTGCGGTAATCTTTGCAATGCACTGGTAATTTCCGGGGAGTTTTAAAGCCTGACCTTTAGTTCCTAATTATCTCAATTATTTCTTTACCATCACTCTTGTCTTGGGATGTCGTTGGGTTAGTTGGCCAAGAATTTTCTTTTCCCTTTCACACTTCAGTCTTATTTTCAATAGGCCTTCCTTTGGTGTACAAAGTGAACATGCACTGAATTAATTCATATAGATTTATTTTTTAATTAATTATCTTTTTAATTGAATCACCATGAGAACAGTTACAAAGCTTTCAGGTTTAAGTCTCAGTCATACAATGATCAAACACCCATCCCTTCACCAGTGCACATGTTCCAACACCAAGAACCCCAGTATAGCCCCCATCCAAGCCCCCACCCTGCCTGTGTGGCAGATGACTTTCACTATACTCTCTCTTTACTTTGATTACAATTCAATGTTTCAAAAAAACCCCACTATTATTATTTGGAATTTTCCCCCAACAATCAGAGCTGCTGAAAGGCATCATTTGGCAATTTGTTTTCTATTGTGATTCATATAGATTTAGAAAAGGTTTTTAAAAAATTTTTGTTGTTCTTGTTGCTATATTGGTTAATTAAGCAGGATAGAATTGCATCAGCATTTGAATGCTATTGCTTAAGAGATGTTTATTTGGTCAGGGTCTACGAGTGAGTATTAGGCACGCACTAGATCAACTGTGATTGAGTCTGGATTTTATATAAGAACTATAGTTAAGCATATCTAGAAAAGGAGGTCATCAACAAATACCGAATGCCCCAAATGTCATTTAGTACATGGTGAGGAATTTTAAAGATAATGAGCTCAGGCATCGATAAGATGGCAAGAGTCTCTTTCTTTATGACCATGGTGGCTGTCACCATTATAGGTCACCTCAGTGAGGACAGAGACTAGGAAGGCAAGAGGATGGGAAGGCTTTTCTCTATAAGTGTCCTTCATATCTATGAAACTAGAAATTTCACTGTCTGAACCTCTGCAACAGTTTACCTTTTTCTTTATCTTGAAACTGTCCTTTCTTCTCATAGTTTTGTATACCCAACCAATGATTATTCTAAAATACCAGTTAATAGAACCTCTTATCTTCAAACTCTTCCTTTTCAAAAAGGTGTTACAAATAAACAGAATGTCTTTTCACTATAAATTATTGTTATAGTTTATATATATTTCTTTTATAAAGTTACTTACTTATATATTGGCTACATATTTTATTATAACCCAGCTATATGCATATTACAAAAACTATGTCATAGACCATATGAGTGCAGCAATGATATTAAACTAGGTCTCCTCTCATCCAAAACTGAAGCAGTTGACAAAGTTCTAGTTTGTCAACACACAAATGATGACATGCAAACTTTCACTGATGTGGATGATGTCCTTCTCTCTCTGATGCAAACTATTGATAAGCAGGATTTATGTCTAATTTGTCTTCCCCTGATGCCTCAAAAGATGCTACAAAGACACCAGGGTCTTGATTGATTATCGCTAACTAAATGCTATCAAAATATGAACTAGAGAAATTCCTAATATTTCTTAAGAGGCCATGTGTTTCCTGCTTATGTATATCAATGTAAATAATTATGCAAATATAACTAAAACAATTCAGAGAGATGGAACACTCTTAATGGACATTAGTCACAGATACCACTTCCTCCACATTACTACTGTTTCCCAGAATCCTTCAGCCTGCACATGCCCAGTTGAAAATCACTGCTCTTTCCAGAAACAAAGATGATGGAAAGTTGTGCTACCTCTAGTTTTCTAAGTTCCTCTTTCTAACTCCTCACAGTGACCATCACCGGAGGGACCTGTGCACCCCTAAATGAGAACTTTACAGCCAAGCACTGCTGACACTACTTCATTATGAAGATGCATGGGATGGCTGCTGGCTAATGAATGCCAGTGCTTGGAAGGATAAACTCAGCTTCTCCCTGATACAATTTAACATTGTATTTCCCTAATTTGAGCCTGAGTTAGTCGCTGGGGTATTTCGATGCCTCTTCTATGGTGCCGATAGTTAATTAAACAGATGTTGCAGAGGGAATCATTAATTTTAGTGCTGCAGATGGGAGCAAAATGACTTTGTGAAGTTAATGTTTCAGCAAAACAATGGGCTTCTGTCATCAGTTGGTATAAACCTAGTAAATTAAGAGAACAAGTAGAATAGGGTAGGTAGCTTAGAAGAAACACCAATTATTCATTTTAGGAATTACATTCCTTTTTTTGTTTCTGCATTGCCCTAAGGGGTGAAAAAGTAGATGCCTTTAAGGAGAGGGGGGTAAAAGAAGGAGGGAAGCAAATTGAAAGTCTATAGCTTTAGCAAAGACCTTAAATTTTGCTACATTTTAGTTTGTAGGTAAGTGTAAATGTTTCAGAAAAAAGAACTAAGCCAGATGAACCAAGAAACACCGTGAAACAATCCACCATTAAGAAAGCACACCACTGGAATGCAAGCCTCTCAATCAATTCCATTTAGAATTATTCATTAGTTCAGCAAATATTTTTATTGAGAAAATCTGGAAGTGGCGACATGGCCATCACTGTGAAACAGAGAGCTCCTGTATCCCAGAGCACATCACCACGAGGAACGATGGTACAGAAAGACTGTGCCTTCGAGTCGTCCTTTTCACTAATGCATTTAGTTTATGACACACTGGTGGGAAGGAAAAATGCTCTTCAAGGGATTCAGGGTACCAGGAATTTTTATTGAATCTGATAATTTTTTTTGATTCATCAATTTAGTTCTATCAGATTTTATTCTCTAAATTATTGCAGGTATAAAGGCTTTAAAAGATGTCATTACAGCGGCTCGGGGCTTCTCCTGAAGCCCCTGCCTGGCACCTTTCCGCCGCCGCCGTCGGATCCTGACCAATCTCCATCCTGCAGGTAAACAGGCAATCCCTTGGAGAGCCTGCCTCAGCGCGGAGAAGTCCCCTCCCCGCCCCCTGCCCGCCGCGGCTCGGGGCTTCTCCTGAAGCCCCTGCCTGGCACCTTTCGGCCGCCGCCGTCGGATCCTGACCAATCTCCATCCTGCAGGTAAACAGGCAATCCCTTGGAGAGCCTGCCTCAGCGCGGAGAAGCCCCCCTCCCCGCCCCCTGCCCGCCGCGGCTCGGGGCTTCTCCTGAAGCCCCTGCCTGGCACCTTTCGGCCGCCGCCATCGGATCCTGACCAATCCCCACTCTGCTGCTTAGGGGCGTGTCCTCATCTCAGGGGGCGTGGCCTAAAAAGTGGGCGTGGCTTCTTTCTGGAGCGGTGGCCGCTAACGCGGCCGCAGTTATTCTTTGCTACCTCAGCTCAATCCGTACTGTGTATTCCTTTGAAAACTCACTTTTGCGATCTCAAACATTTACGCAAAATAGCCATTAGCTTAGGCTGACACTATAAAAGCTATCAGTGAATAAGGGAAGTTTAGCACAATCGGAGCCCCTTCTTCCCACAAAAAGGAAGAGGAATAAAGAACTACAAGGTTCCAACTCTGCACTTCCGTGACAATATGAAGAAACAGCGAAAATCCCCTCCACGAAGAGAGGGAGAACAAAAGATACTAGAAACCTCAAAAGAGTCTCCCAACATCTACGACCTCTCAGATAAACAATTCAGAGAGGAAATATGGAGGAGAGTCGACCTACTCCAAGCAACTATGGAACAGACATCCAATAAATTAAGGGAGGAGATGAATCAAGCGCTGGAACGGTCTACCAAGAAAATACAGGAAGAAATGAGAGCAGAAATGAGAGCAGAAATTTCAAACCTTCGAACGGAAGTCTCACAAATAAAGCAATCGGTAGATGAAATAAAAATCTCACTAGATGCCCTCAACAGCAGAATGACTACAGCCGAAGACAGAATCAGCGAGCTTGAGGATGAGCTGCAGAAAGCTTACAGACAGCAACAAATCATGGCCAAAGACCTTAAAATGGCTATAGAGCGAATCAGAGCCCTGGGGGATGACTTCAAGAGGAACAACATAAGAATCATTGGAGTACCAGAACCACAGGGAAGTAACCCCAATGAAAAAAACATAGTCAAAGACATCATCACTAAGAAATTCCCAGAGCTGGACAAGGCAGGCGTCCAGATACAAGAAGTCCGAAGAGTGCCAGCAAAAAGAGACCCAAATAAAAAGACTCCAAGGCATATCATAGTCAGAATGGCGGATGCTGTAGATAGAGACACAATTCTACAAGTAGCAAGGTCAAAGAGGGAAATCACATACAAAGGAGCACCCCTCAGATTTACGGCCGATCTGTCAGAAGAAACCCTCCGAGCCCGAAGACAATGGTGGGACATAGTGAAAAAACTCAACGAAATGAATGCCTCACCAAGAATACTTTATCCGGCTAAACTCTCACTCAAACTCGAAGGAACCATACACTACTTCTCGGATAAACAACAGCTCAGGTCCTTCATAGACTCAAAACCAATCTTGAAAGAAGGTCTAAAGGGGCTACTGTAAGGCAAGGAGGAGCCCCATAAGAACAACAAATCCCACAGAAAGATGACACAAAACCACATCACAATAATCTCTCTCAATGTCAATGGCCTAAATGCACCTATCAAGAGACACAGAGTGGCTAAATGGATCCGGAAATTAAACCCAACATTCTGTTGCCTGCAAGAAACACACCTGAACAAACAGAGTAAACATAGACTCAAAGTCAAAGGATGGAAAACAATCCTCCAAGCAAACAACCCCCTTAAAAAAGCTGGAGTGGCCATCCTGGTATCCGACAACATAGATTTCAGGATGAAAAAGATCAAAAGGGACAGCGAAGGTCATTTTCTGTTAATCAAGGGATATGTACAACAGGAAGAAATCACACTCTTAAACGTATATGCTCCTAACAAACGACCGGCTAAATATTTAAAACGACTCCTAACAGACTTCAAAGAGGACATCACTAACAGCACAATTGTAGTCGGAGACTTCAATACGGCCTTATCACCTCTAGATAGATCCACAAGAACAAAACTCAACAAGGAAACACTGACCCTGAATGAAGAAATTGAAGAGAGAGGCCTAATAGACCTATACAGGGCCTTACACCCCAAAAAGAAAGAATACACATTCTTTTCCAGTGCACATGGAACATTTTCAAAAATAGACCATGTACTGGGCCCCAGAACATACCTCAATCGAATCGGAAAAATAGAAATTGTATCAACCATCTTTTCAGACCACGATGCGCTGAAGATAGAAGCTAACCACCCACAAATACGGAAAATCAAATCAAACACCTGGAAATTAAACAATTCCATGTTGAACAATGAGTGGGTCAAGAAGGAAATCAAGGAAGAAATCAAAAGATACTTAGAAACAAATGAGAATGAAGACACGAGCTACCAAAACCTATGGGATGCAGCTAAAGCCGTGTTAAGGGGAAAATTTATAGCTCTCCAAGCATTCCTCAGGAAGGAAGAAAGGACCCACATAGATAGCTTGACTTCACGACTCAAGACCCTAGAAAAGGACCAGAAAAAGGACCCCAAACCAGACCGAAGGAAAGAAATAATAAAAATTAGAGCAGAAATTAATGACATCGAAACCAAAAAAACAATCCGAAAGATCAATGAAACAAAGAGTTGGTTCTTTGAGAAAATAAATAAGATTGATAAACCGCTAGCAAGTCTCACAAAGAAAGAAAGAGAGAAAACTCTAATAAATCGAATCAGAAATGAAAAGGGGGACATCATAACAGAAACCAGTGAGATTCAAAAGATCATTAGAGACTACTTTGAAAGTCTTTACGCCACAAAAAAGGAGAACCTAAAAGAAATGGATGGATTCCTTGATTCCTACAATCTCCCAAGACTGAAGAAAGAAGACCTGGAATACCTGAATAGACCCATCAATGTTAAGGAAATTGAAACGGTAATCAAAAACCTCCCCAAAAACAAAAGCCCAGGCCCAGATGGTTTCACTGGCGAATTCTTCCAAACATTTAAAGAAGACCTATTGCCTGTTTTCCTCAAACTTTTCCAGGAAATTGAAAAAACAGGAACTCTCCCAAACAGTTTCTATGAAGCACATATCTCCCTAATACCAAAAGCAAACAAAGACACCACTAAGAAAGAAAATTACAGACCAATTTCCCTGATGAACACCGATGCGAAGATCCTCAACAAAATACTAGCAAATAGGATCCAACAACTCATCAAAAAGATCATACATCACGACCAAGTGGGATTCATCCCAGGGATGCAAGGATGGTTTAACATTCGGAAATCAATCAACATAATCCAGCATATCAACAAAAGTAAAGATAAAAACCATATGATCATATCAATAGATGCAGAGAAAGCATTTGACAAGATCCAACATCCTTTCATGATGAAAACCCTCACCAAAATGGGGTTTGGAGGAACTTTCCTCAAGATAGTCGAAGCCATCTATCACAAGCCTACGGCAAGCATTATCCTCAACGGGGAAAAACTAAGGGCCTTTCCTCTGAGATCAGGCACAAGACAAGGATGCCCACTCTCACCACTCCTCTTCAATATAGTACTGGAAGTACTTGCGATAGCTATTAGACAAGAAAAAGAGATTAAGGGCATCCAGATAGGAAGGGAAGAAATCAAACTCTCACTATTTGCAGACGACATGATACTATACCTAGAGAAGCCTAAAACCTCTACTAAGAAACTCTTAGAAACAATAGACTTATACAGTAAAGTTGCAGGCTACAAAATCAATACCCAAAAATCCATGGCCTTCATATATGCAAACAATGAGGCAGAGGAAAGGGACATGAAAAAAGCAATCCCATTCACAATCGTGCCCCAGAAAATCAGGTACCTCGGAATCAGCTTAACCAAGGAAGTAAAAGACCTTTACAAAGAAAACTACATAACGCTACTCCATGAAATCAAAGAGGACATGAGGAAATGGAAACATATACCCTGCTCGTGGATAGGGAGAATCAATGTTGTCAAAATGGCAATACTCCCTAAAGCATTATACAGATTCAATGCGATCCCTATAAATATACCCATGACATTCTTCAAAGAAATGGATCAAGCAATCCTAAAATTCATATGGAATAACAAACGTCCAAGGATAGCTAAAACAATTCTTGGGAAAAAGATGATGGGAGGCATCACCATCCCCAACCTCAAACTTTACTACAAAGCAGTAACAATTAAAACAGCATGGTACTGGAACAAAGGCAGAGCCGTAGACCAATGGAACAGGGTGGAATATCCCTACACACAACCCCAAATGTATGACCATCTAATCTTTGATAAGGGAGCAAGAGAAGTGAAGTGGAGCAAGGAAAGCCTCTTTAACAAATGGTGCTGGCACAACTGGACAACCACATGCAAAAAAATGGGTTTAGACCTTGACCTGACACCATGCACAAAAGTCAGATCAAAATGGATTAAAGACCTCAACATTAGACCACAAACCATAAGGTACATTGAAGACAAGGTCGGCGAAACCCTCCACGATATTGAAGATAAAGGTATCTTCAAAGGTGACACGGAACTAAGCAATCTAGTAAAAACAGAGATCAACAAATGGGACTACATTAAACTAAAAAGCTTCTGCACCGCAAGAGATACAGTGACCAGAATACAAAGACTATCCACAGAATGGGAAAGGATATTTACACAATACCCATCAGATAAGGGGTTGATATCAATGGTATATAAAGCACTGGTTGAGCTCTACAAGAAGAAAACATCCAACCCCATCAAAAAATGGGGCAAAGAAATGAACAGAAACTTTACCAAGGAAGAAATACGAATGGCCAAAAGGCACATGAAAAAGTGCTCTACATCACTAATCATCAGAGAGATGCAGATCAAAACAACCATGAGATACCACCTCACACCACAGAGACTAGCACACATCCAAAAGAACAAAAGCAACCGCTGTTGGAGAGGATGTGGGGAGAAAGGGACCCTTCTTCACTGCTGGTGGGAATGCCGACTGGTTCAGCCCTTCTGGAAAACAATTTGGACGACTCTCAAAAAATTAGATATTGAATTCCCATTTGACCCAGCAATACCACTGCTGGGAATATATCCCAGAGAGGCAAAAAAGTACAATCGAAACAACATCTGCACATGTATGTTCATCGCAGCACTGTTTACAATAGCCAGAATCTGGAAAAAACCCGAATGCCCCAGAACGGATGACTGGTTGAGGAAACTTTGGTACATCTATACAATGGAATATTATGCAGCTGTTAGAAAAAAGGAGGTCAAGAATTTTGTAGTTAAGTGGATGGGCATGAAAAGTTTCATGCTGAGTGAAATGAGTCAGAAAGAGAGAGACAGACATAGAAAGATTGCACTCATCTATGGTATATAGAATAACAGAGTGGGAGACTAACACCCAAGAACTGTAGAAATAAGTACCAGGAGGTTGACTCCATGGCTTCGAGGCTGGCCTCACGTTCCGGGGAAAGGTCAACTCAGAGAAGCGATCACCAACTACATTGCAGTCGAAGGCGATGTGGGGGAAGGGAGTTGCGGGCTGAATGAGGGCTAGAGACTGAGCACAGCGGCCACTCAACACCTTTATTGCAAACCACAACAGCTAATTAGAGAGAGAAAACAGAAAGGAATGCCTTGCCACAGTGGCAGGGTGGGGTGGGGGGGAGATGGGATTGGGGAGGGTGGGAGGGACACTGGGTTTACGGGTGGTGGAGAATGGGCACTGGTGAAGGGATGGGTTCCCAAACTTTGTATGAGGGAAGTATAAGCACAAAAGTGTATAAATCTGTAACTGTACCCTCACGGTGATTCTCTAATTAAAAATAAATAAATTAAAAAAAAAAAGATGTCATTACAGTGGGAAAGGTAGGTAGCATGTAATTTCCAAATATCAAATCTCTATATGTCTTTGTTCTTTTTATATAACACTGTAGCACTGTCATCCCGTTGTTCATCAATTTGCTTGAGTGGGCACCAGTAACGTCTCCATTGTGAAACTTGTTGTTACTGTTTTTGGCATATCGAATATGCCACGGGGAGCTTGCCAGGCTCTGACATACAAGCAATATACTCTCAGTATCTGGCCGGGCTCTCTGAGAAGGATGTTCTTTATATATATATACGTATATATATATAAAGAACATATATATGTATATACCTTTATATATACATCTATATATATAAAGAACATATATATAAATTATACACATATATGTATGTGTGTGTATAATTTTCATAAAAGTAGTTCACAATAGTTCGTTACAGATAATATTTAAACACCATTCCCACCATGAGCACCTTCCCACCACTGTGAGAGGCAGAGAGGCAAGTGTGTGAAGGTTTTTGTATTTCA
Organism: Sorex araneus; assembly: GCF_027595985.1. Taxonomy (NCBI): domain Eukaryota; kingdom Metazoa; phylum Chordata; class Mammalia; order Eulipotyphla; family Soricidae; genus Sorex; species Sorex araneus. Next base: position 15,733,688 of record NC_073302.1, on the reverse strand, counting down.
TTCTGGAGTCATTTAAGCCCCAATATAAGAGAATACAAGCAAGTATGTTAAAACCAAACAAATGTGTGCAACTTTTGGTTAGTAAGTGAGATAGAGGGTAAGAAGTTGTTGAATGCAGCTGTGTGCTCTAGGAAATTCTGTGTTGCTCTCTTCTGGAAGCTTTAGTTTATAGTCTCTGGGTCTTGGCCATTAATGAGATTACATGATGCCAGGTGCAGTTTGTGGGTGTCATTGCCAAGCTACTGGAAAACTGGGGATCTGGGAGGAGGAGGCCCAGTCCCAATTTGAGCGGGCTTGGAGATCTCAGTCACAGGTACCCGCATACCTGGGTTTTTCTGCTATAGCTCTATTCTTTTGAACAAATAATTTACCTTCCTTCATTAATCTCTTTAAATAGTTATAGAATTCTTCTTTTTTTCAATTGAGTTACCATGAGATACAGTTACAAAGCTTTTGTGATTGGGTTTCAGTCATACAATGTTCCATACAAGACCCATCCCTCCACCAGTGTACAGGCTTGAAGTGAGGAGGGAGGTGGCAGGGGGAAAATGTGGGATATTGGGTGGTGGGAAGAGTATTTGATCTTTCACAAGGAAACTTGACAAGTAAGTTATGAAATTAAAGTCCAAGGAAGAAGGAAGAAGGTCTTCCCAAAGTAACATAAATATTATGAAGGTAAGTAGTTACTTATTATAATAAATTGAATATAATGGATATTTAAAGAGGTTCCTATTGATATCTCTAAGGGCATTCACAGATGAAATAATGAAGTTGCATTTAAGGTAACCCTTGAAGAATTGGTTTACTTCTATAGGACAAACTGGGAGCAGGGCTTAAGGAGAACACATGATTTGTTTCTTCTTTTGAGTTGACAGTTTGAGATTTGTAGTTGGCAGTTTTGTTGACTATGCAAATATTTCCATGTCATAATTATCAAAAGCTTGAGTGTGTTACATGCATGCATGGAGAAACTAAGATTACAGCTAAAGTTAAAATTGATAATCAGTAAATCTTAAAATAATTCTAAAATTCCTTTAGTAAAATTCTTACTAGGAAGTAAGAAGAGTTGAATTCACAAGTGGAGATAAAAAAAAAAAGGAATGCTGCTAGCTTTAGAATATGTAGCTGTGCCCTAGCACATTGGCCTTTGGAAGCTGAAAGGCTGCAAGACATAGTTTTTGTGGACCCTCCAAAGAGAAATCATTTCCTGCTAACATTATGAACTCAGTCCAGTGAAGCATAATTTTGACTCCTGATTTCCAGAACTATGAGATAATAAACCTATGCCTTTTAAGGTCATATGCTTGTGCTAAATTATAACAGCTGCAGCAGAAAACCAACTCACTGAAGCTGGAAACTTACTTTAGTTTGTGTAACTTCTATCCAATAAAACCGTGATGCTTACCTATATGGCTTCATTTTTCAATGAAAATTACAAATTGCATGAGGCAGACCCTTACACTTAATAACGTTTCTGGTTCTTAATTCAATTAAGAAATATTTCCTTCTATGTTCTGAGATAAGAGTGAATAAAATAGATGGAGTTTCTCTCCTCCTGAAGTTACATAGCAAAAAAAAAAAAGAATGAAGTTTAAACTGCAAACTAGAGGTAGATAAGCTTGTTATTTGTTGTTCCAGTCATAGGGGGAGAAAAAAACAGCACGTATGGAGCAGGTGAATTTAATTTATGTTGAATACGAAGTTCTCGGAGCTTGTTGGCAAACTAAAAATATAAATCACCCTAGTTATATGGTTTTAATTGTGGTTATATATTTAGTGTGGGATTGGCCACCAGAATGTGCTAGATGTGGCATGAGATGATTTCTGCTAGGATTTCCTAGAAGCAGTTGATTCAGGGTTCTTGCTTGTATGTCTCACTAACAACTTCTGGTCATTTGAACCTCACTGGCCCATGTGACTATTATGGAAAAAATTGATGAAAATTCATAAACTGTATACAAAAAAAGATTGCCTTGTTCCATGATGACGTGAAGCAAAACTGTGAGAGACTCAGGCATATGTCCTGTTTTCAAACATGCCAGTTAATGTAATGATCTGGTTGATCCCTGGGGTTCTGTTCCGTTCTGCCATTTGCTCAGTTGGAAAAAGAGGTTTTATTACTCTAGCGTCAAGTGATGGCTCTAATATATTACTCTTAATCCACCCTAAATAATTTAGCTATAGATTCATTATTTTATTAATTAGTATGGTATAATTTATGGTTTTAGGAATAAATCCTAATTCCAACATAAATTATATTTTCTTTCATCCTTGACTGAATATGCAATTTCCACCTTTGATATGCATGTACTGGCAAAATGGATCAAAGTAAAAGGTAATGAAAATGGCTCAAGAAATGTGCCTTTCTTAATATCTCAAGTTTATCTTTGAACTTGTTCAAACTGGGTCAACTTACAATATCAGGCATATACATGTGCACAGATATGGAATTGCAGTAAATCTTCACTTAATGAAGTGAATAAGGTATTTTTTACTTTACTTAATATAGTAGCAAGGTAGATAGCTTGACAAATTTCCATGTTAACAAAACAATATATAATAAACATACTCTTTAAAAAATCTATTTTGGTTTATTATGAACAAGGATTGTTTTTTCCTATCAATGTTTTAACACAAAATTCATTGAAACAATAGTAAAGGACCTGCCTTGTATATATAGGACTTCACATCAGGAATTTAAAAATTCCTAAGATCTCAAGTTCTGAAAGATCAAATTCAAGTCTGGTTCTCTACTACAATCATCGCTAGCTACTTTGTATGTATGTGTTTTAATTTTTAATTAGAAATTTTGGCATTGATTCACACACTAGTTGCTTCACATAAAGTCAAATTGAGATAAGTACTTATAGAAATCAAATTACCAAGTAAAACCAATGAAAAATTAAAGTTCTTTAATTAATTAAAGCGACAATACATAAATTATTCAGAATGAGCTACAGGTATCAGCCACTAATATTGCCTAAGGCAACTTCAAAATTATCAAAAGATATTTCCTAAACTACTTTTTCACCATGTTTCCTTACTTCTATTATTATTTAAGCAATCTTATAAATATTAGATATTAGTTGAATCCTATGGTGCTCTTCTTGAGGTTAGTTAGACTTAAAAAGAGCAAGCAATTTGCCCAAGATTTCATTTTACATAGTAAAGCTACACACAAGATTATCATATACATTGCTATTGGCTCTTGTCTTCCAATAATATGGTAGAATAAGTGTTTTGCTCTTACTTCAGGAAAATAAATCAAAGCAGAAAAGCAAAACTAGATTATAGATAGGATACAATTTGAATACTTTGCTAAATGTAGAGATTATTTCCACAACTTGCCTGTTTGCAATAATAGATATATCTATAAAGTAGTGAGAGCAAGGCAGATGCGCAAACAAAAGTGGCAGTGTAGATAACTGGACATATCTCCATATCAGTATTACCGAAGCTTGGACCAGGAAAGTAGATGAAATCTGGCTCTAAGGCTCCACTTTAGGCACCATCCTCAGAGGAAGATATTTCCTTAATTTGGTGCAAATGTAGAGCTGAGGAAAGGCAGTATCAAGTTTCCGTCTCAAAACTTTGTAACATACCTTTCAGGCAGTAGTCTCCTACTAGAATAGTAAAAAAAAAAGACTTTTATGACATCCATTGCTGTAAGTTTCTTCTTATAGCCATTTCACTGCAAGTCACCAATGACAAGTGAGGGCATTTTAAGCTGGGATGGATCTCAACCCAAGAAGGAGTAACAATGTATGAATACTGCTTTTTTTTTTTTTTGGTACACCAAGGAATCACTCTCTTGCGAAGATGATGGAACTAATGTTGTTCCAAGATTTGTGGAAATCTACCTTGCTATGGTGCTTAGCTCCTGGAAGTTTCTGACATATGCTAATGAGGATAGGATGCACATTGGATGGACAAAGGGTAAGGGGTAAGGTCATTTCAGCACTGCCACCAGCATTGTTTCTTACTTCTAATGATCTGATTGTAAGGCCACACATATCAGAAGTGTTAATGACTCTGGTTAGCCTTCATTGTTAGAGTTCTCCTAAATCTTGGAGTTTGCAACAACACAGATGGGTCAATTGACTTTAAACGTGTTTAAACTTTACCCAGTTGCTTATTTGTAATTCCCATAAAAGTGTAGATTAGGCATATTTCATTCATTACTACATTGGTCCTGCTTAACTAAAAGCTTGGAATTTAGACCATAATTATTTACTAGTGGATGAATAAATTATTTCAATCATTTAACAATATTTATGTGATATTCTCCATTAATGTCTCCATTTGTCCTAGCCCTGAGATTTACTGTAGACGTTACTGGCACCAGATCGAGCCAATCGATGAACAACGGGATGACAATGACAGTGACAGTGACAGTGATATATTCTGGAAGGAGTCCTGCCATCAGAGCAATAAGGACCAGGCTATATTAGTAGGCCTTTAATATGTCATCAATTTATTTTCATTTATAAACTAGGGCTTAGATTTTTTTTTATTTCTCAAAGAGTTTATGAACTGAAAAATTGACTTAAGATATTAGATACTAGTATGTACTGATCATCATCATCATCATCATCATCATCATCCCATTGATCATCGATTTTCTCGAGCGGTCTCAGTAATGTCTCCATTCATCCTAGCCCTGAGATTTTAGAAGCCTCTCTTTACTCATCCTTCCCAATGGTGCTGCATTGGAGGCTCTTTCAGGGTCAGGGAATGAGACTCATCATTTTTACTGGTTTTGGCATATGAATACACCACGGAGAACTTGCCAGGCTCTCCCATGTGGGTAGGAAACTCTTGGTAGCTTGCCAGTTTCCCCGAAGGGGAGAATTAGGCTATAAGATGTCTTGATTTTATAGTCTCCAGATGTTGGCCATTGATAGAATTACATGGCGCTGGGGGCAGTTTCTGGGTGTGATTGCCTAGCTACTGGAGAATGGGTCATCTGGTTGGAAGAAGCCTAGTCCCGATCCAAGCCTCCTAGGAGATCTCAGTCCTGGGTCCCACATACCTGGGTTCCTCTGCCAGTTTCTTCATGTGTGAGGCTTGTTTGTATGTACTGATGAAGCCCTAAATTCAAAAAAATATAAGTGAAGAGAATATGACAAAAAATAAAAAATCATTGCATATGGTAAATAGGTACTTTTACTTACAAACCAGTATTTAAAAATAAGCATTAATATTTCTAATTAATACTAATTAATTAATACTTCTAATTTTAATACTTCTAATCGTATTACAAAATAAGCATTAATACTTCTAATTATTGAAAAACACGTAAGATAAAGATAGAGATTGTATTTGACTGGCTCTACGATGACTATAACGGTTTGCTTCTAGCCATTGTATTTAAATGCTTCTTGGAACATGGGAAAATCACTGTCACTGTCACTGTCACTGTCATACCGTTGCTCATTGATTGCCTCAAACGGCCACTAGTAACGACTCCATCGTGAGACTTGTTGTTACTGTTTTTTGGCATATTGATTATGCCACGGGTAGCTTGCCAGGCTCTGCCGTGCGGGCGAAATACTCTCGGTAGCTTGCTGGGCTCTCCCATGGGAAAATATATATATAACACAAATACACAATGATGTAATAATATGTAATTGATTATGTAACTGATTCCTTAATTGTATAGTACTAAATTTATTTTCATTTCATTTTTAATATGATTTTGTGATTTTTATTGCTGTAGATAACCAGCTACATTATGGTTTATATATTCCATTAACAATTTTTTTGAGAAATTTTTTTTCAATTAAATCACCATGAGATACACAGTTATAAGGCTATTCATTATTGGGCTTTAGTAATATAGTGTTCCAACACCCATCCCTCCACCAGTGTACTTTTTTCACCACCAATGTCCCCAGTTTCCTCCCTACCTCCCCCTGCCTGCCTCCATAGCAAGAACTTCTCTCTCTCTCTTTCTCTCTCTCTTTCTCTTTTCTCCATCTCTCTCTTGCTCCTTTTGGGTATTATTGTTTGCAATACAGATACTGAGAGGTTATCATATTTGTCCCTTTGCCTATTTTCAGTATGCAGTTCTTATCTAGAGTGATCATTTTCAACTATCTTTGTCACAGTGATCCCTGCGTCTTCCCCAAGCAGATGAAGCAACCATGAACCAACACTCCTGGCCCTTGTTTCTACTGTCCTTGAATATTAGTCTCGTATTATGGTTTATCATATTTCATAAATGAGTGCAATCAGTTGATGTCTGTCCCTCTCCTTCTGACTCATTTCACTCAGCATGATACTCTCCATGTCCATCCACTTATAAGCCAATTTCATGACATCATTTTTCCTAATAGTGGCATGGTTTTCCATTGTGTAGATATAGTACTCAGTTTACAATAAATTTTAGAAAAGTGAAGAAGAATGATGGCAGGAAAATGCTTATTAAGCAAAATAATATTAATAATAATAATTTTATGCAAAATAGAGCATTAAAGGTTTGGTGGTAGTTTTCCGTATGATTCAAGAGGGGGTAAGAATTAGGAGTTAACATGAATGAAGACATCACAAAAAGTACACAAAAAGGAGCAAAGAGAAATTGTCAAGGGAAAAGCCATTTTCAGACCTTGGTAATGGCAGTATGAAAAAAAAATGGCAAATGCAGTTTGATAACTTTTATTTACCTAGATTGAAAAAATGTTTTATTTGAGGGATCGGGCCACATCTGGCAATGCTCAAGGGTTGCTCCTGGCTTTTCACTCAGGAAATATACCTGGTGGTGCTCAGGGGACCATATGGGAGCTAGGGATTGAATCTGGATAGACCAAGTGTGAGGCAAGTGCCTTACCTGCTTACTATCTCCCTGACCTACAAGAAAAGTTCTATTCATTCCTATAAAAAATGTGATTATCCAGATTCTTCATCATGATCTTTAAAAGGCAAATTTTAACAGTGAGGGTCAAACCTTGTTCTTCAATATGCTGCTGGTATTTTTGCTAACTGTGAATTTCCTGACAACCACTCTCCCCAAAAAATCAAATAAATACTGTCAGAGTGATAGTGTGATGCTGAAATACAAATAGTCTGAGCCTTCTAATATGGGCATTAAATAAGGATGTTCCAGAGAATACTAGAGATTTGGAAATATTCAGAAAATATAAATGTGAGTTACATTTCCCATTTTCTAGTTACTTCTGAAATCGACTTAAACTCAGGAACATTTCTATTACTATTGTGGTCAAGTTAAATCTTCTTTTACCTCTAAAAAAACTTGCATTATAGTAATTTTAATTCTGATTGTATAATAGAATTATTTATAGAAATTTAAAATAATACTTTACAGACCAGGTTTCCACCCCATAGGACTCTGTTTTAGTAAATTTTAAGAGTCATATATCTGGAGTCTAAAACTTCTTCCATTATATCTCTAATGCTAAGTCAATGGTAATAGTCCTCAGAAGAAATGAGCCAAACTCTTAGGCCACATAGCTAATTTATTAATAGTAGCACTTTAAAAAATAATTGAGACTGCTTCTTTATTTTATGAATTCTATCTATGCTTCACATTATAGTTACATTTTTTCAAGAATAGGTTATTCTTAAGCTTTCTGTTAATTTTAGTAAAATAATATGTATTTTAATATAAACTTATTTTTAATAATTTTATTTTTATAAAAAAGCTGATTATTTAAATAGCTTTAGTTCAAATTTCCCTAATCTTAAAATATTCATTAGCAGGTCATCTTTAGCAAATAAAATTAAATTGAGAGATGCGTCTTCCTATTAACTGAACTGTGGACTATATTTACATTTCACCCATTTTTAAATTTATATTCTTTCTTTGTTCAGGATTCAATCTAGGATATCTGATAAAATCAGTGGATTCTGTATACTTAAGACAATTGATAAGCGTGATTTTATTGTAAGTTATCACTTCTCACCGAATTCAAGCCACTCATATTGAAGACAACAAAGCACACAGCAAAAGAACTGGTTCTTGCCTCTGTCAATGCACATGTGACTGTTTACTTCATCACTTCACACTGGATAACACTAAAGCTGAAAAATATTTCAGTGAAGCCAATGAAACCTGATGGCCATAATTAGGCTCAAAGACCTATTAGAATTCAAGGGTTACTTTCTACTCCGTATTAATGGGTTTGAGGAAAATTGCTTATCCAAGTTCTTTTATTAAATTACAGCCTGACTTAATGATCTATGTCGATTCCTGTGATCAAAGACTTACACATAGATACAAACCAAAGACTTAACAAAAGACATGGTATTTATTCCATATGACTAAAAATCTATCTCTACTTGTTCCTAAAAATTGATATGGCCATTTAACAATAAGTTTCCTGCCTAGAATGTAATGCAAAATAGAAACATACAGATTCTGAGTAAATTTCTCAGAAGTATACTTCCTTTTTCTGCCAATAGAAGGCAGCTGGAATAGAGAAGGGAGCACTAAGTCAATGATGGTTGGGGGGATTGCTCAGGATGGAGATGTATGCTGAAAGTAGATAAAGGACCAAACATGATGATTTCTCAGCATCTGTATTGCAAACCATAATGACCCATAACAGAAAGAGAGTAAAAGGGAAACTGTCTGCCATAGAGGCAGGGGAAGGTGTAGGATGGTGGGGGAGTTGTGGGGTGGGGAATACTGGTGGAGGGATAGGTGTTCAATCATTGTATGACTAAAACTCAAACATGAAAGGTTTGTAACTGTATCTCACAGTGATTCAGTTAAAAAAAATTGAACTTTGCTTCAAAGAGTACTGTACTGTACTGTAGTACTGTAGCACTGTTGTCCCTTTGCTCATCCATTTGCTCGCGTGGGCACCAGTAACGTCTCCATTACGAGACTTGTTGTTACTGTTTTTATCATATCGAATACACCACGGGTAGCTTGCCAGGCTCTACCATACAGGCGGGATACTCTCGGTAGCTTGCCGGGCTCTCCGAGAGGGGTGGAAGAATCAAAGCCAGGTCGGTCAAGTGCTAGGCAAACACCTACACGCTGTGCTATCGCTCCAGTCCAAAGAGCTAGTAATCAAAACAGTGTGGCACCAGGATGAGAGATTCACAGACCTACGTATTAAAATTGAGAGACAGATCCTTAGGTACATAGACAGTTAAATCTTTGATAAAAGATAAAATAAAGTATAAGAAGTAAACTGAATCCTCTTCCAATGGTACTGAGGAAACTGATCAGTCATATGCAAAACAAAATAATTCAGACCTCTAACACCAGGTGAAAAAGACAAATAAAAATTAATTAAATGCCTTATGTCAGAGCTGAATCTATAAATTATATTGAGGAAAACATAGGTAGAACACTCTAGAACATGGAAGCAAGAGATAATTTCAATGACTTGATGCCATTGGTCAAGCAAATGGGAGCAAAGATAAACCAATAAGGCTGTATCAATCTAAGAAGCTTCTGCACTGCAAAAGGAATTACAATAAGAATAAAAAAAAAAACCCAGATAGGGAGAAAACGTTAAACCTCCCCCCATTCATCTGCTAAAGGGTTAATATCTAAAACATACAAAGCCCTGGTAGAACTTTACAAGAAAAACAGAACAAACCAAAAACAACCCCATCAAAATATAGTAGTAAATGAGGAACATAAATTTCCTCAAAAAGACACAAATATGACTGAATGGTATATGGAAAATTACTTTCATTATTTACCACCAGGAAAATGCAAATCAAAACAAGATATATTATTACACCAGGCATATTGGCACATAGTACAAAGAACGGAAACAACCAGAGTTGGCATGGGTATGGGGTAAAAAAGGGACCTTCATCTGCTGCTAAAGAAAACACCAACTGATCTAACCTCTTGGGAAACATTAGGGACACTTTTCAGAGAACTAGGAACTGAACTTCCGCGTGACCCAGGAATTCCACTTCTTGACAGCTACCTCAAGGATCCAAACACAGATATTTCCAAATATCTCCAAAATATTTCCAAAATATTTGGAAATATTTCCAAATATTTCCAAATATTTGGAAAAAAATGAAAAAATATTTCCAAAAATTAGAAAAGATTTTTGCATTCTTATGTTTATTGCAGCATGAGTCACAATAAGCAAAATCTGGAAACAACCCAAGTATACAAAATCACTGATTGCTGGAGCGGGCACCAGTAACGTCTCTCATTGTGAGACTTGTTGTTACTGTTTTTGGCATATACAATACGCCACGGGTAGCTTGCCAGGCTCTCCGAGAGGGGTGGAGGAATCAAACTCGGGTCGGCCGCCTGAAAGGCGAACGCCCTAATGCTGTGCTATCGCTCAAATATTGGTACACATACATAATGAAACTTGGTAATTTGCTACTGTGTAGATTGATCTGGAGATTATCATTCTGAGTGAAGTTAGTCAGAGGAAAGGGACAGACAGAGAATGATCTCTATCATGTGTGGCATATAAAGAAGCATAGTGAGGAAATAACAAATACCCAAAGACAACGGAAGTTGGGAATTTGTCTTCAGTAGGAAGTTTACCACAGAGGAGAGAAGTGAGGGTAGGAGAGAGGAAGAACCCTGGGACTCTGGTGGAGGCAAGAGGAGCTCTGACAGAGAGTGTAGTGCTGGGCTCCATTATGTATTAAACCCTATTATTTACAATATTGTAAACCATGAGGCCGACATTTTTTTTTAAATGAAAAGACTGTAAAGTTGGAAAACCAACACACACACACATACACACACACACACACACACACAATATACTCAAGGGCAAAGTGTCTCTCAACCTGGAAAAAAAATATTAGGTAAAGTCTTCAGGCTTTTTGCTTAGGATGTTTTGATTCTCTTCCCAGCTCAGATTTCAAACTTAAATTTACATCTTTAAAACTCAGATGCTCTAAACCATTGCACCTTGATGAAATTTTGTTTAATTTCCTTTTCTTCTGGGTGTTGAGCTTCTAATCTTTCTGTTGTTCAGCATTGTAATCAAAGTAGTAAGCTATTTTTAGGTACAATATTCTGACCATTCTTAAGCGAGGGTAATACAACAAGGTAAAAAGGAAAATAAGAATACTTTCAGAGAAAAAAACATGTATAATAACATTACACAAATTTTATTTATTCAGGATAGTATGGTTTGCTAAATTTTATTTCATGATTTGAGTTTTATAGCAAACTTGGAACAATTTTCAATACTTTTATTCCAAATTATTTTTATTATTGCAGATATTATATAGTATTTTAGGAAATTAAAATTAAGATAAATAACTATGAGTTTATTTTTTATTTATAAAATTCTATTGGTTACTTCCTAGATATTAGTAAACTACCAATGGATTTTATTATTTTTTACAAATATATTTTCCAAACATTTTGTAAATCCATAAAAATTCACATAAAATAAAAATATCTATATTTTTTAAGGGCGTTTTCCTTGCATGCGGCCTACCTGGGTTTGATTCCTCCACCTCTCTCGGAGAGTCAAGCAAACTATTGAGAGTATCTCGCCCGCACAGCAGAGCCTGCCAAGCTGCCCATGGCATATTCGATATACCGAAAACAGTAACAAGTCTTACAATGGAGACATTACTGGTGCCTGCTCAAGCAAATAGATGAGTAACTGGATGACAGTGACAGTGACAGTGATACAGTGATATATTTTTTAAAAATATTGTGATAATAAAATATGAGATTTGTGAGATGCTGGATTATATTATTGAAAGTCACCAATCTCTTTTTACTCAGATAGTGTAAATATCTGATATTTATATAGAATACATTATAAGTTTCAGGAAATTTATGAAATATGTTATCTAGTGTTATATTTTATGAGATAGTATATATTAATATGTATGGTATATATTAATATGTTGCCATATATTATCTAACATTAACTAGAGGCCAGGGTTATCAATATTATATGATTTGTTGCACTTGAAAAATCTCTAATAATATATACCACACTAATTTATATTTTACCTTTAAATTATTAAAAATGCTTAATATTCTAATATTGATCACTGTGTGTTTAGAGATAGATGCTAAATTAAAGATCATGTTACTCAGATCATTGATTTTACAGGTAGAAAATATAGACCATGAGGGTAGAATAACTTATTTAAGATCATGAAGCATTTGGTTGAAACCCAAACTGTAACAATGTCTTTATTGTCAATTTTTATTTTTCATCTCTTTATGCTTTATTGCTAATGTCAATTCACTTATAATAGTGGGAATTTACCACATTTTTTAGGTTATAAAGTCAATCCCAGACTGCATCTTCATACATTTTCCCGGGAAATTTTAATGCACCTGCTTGGAAACAAGTCAATGAATAATGAAGAATATCCCACTCTAAGTCACCTCCATCGGGGAACAGATGTTATAATCCCCTTAGAAATACGCCCCCCCCCACACACACATCATTTACAAATGTTTCACTTAATACAATAACTGAAAAATTATTATTCTGGCATGTCATTATTAAGATTCAAAGCATTCCCAGGTGTTTATATTCATACCTATACTTCCTAAAAGACTATGTAGAAAAGGCAAGCGACACCCTAGAAACACAAGATCATGGAAATTAAATAAATCAAGGAGGCATTTTATAAATATTTTATTTTAATCCTTTCTCTGATGTGTACCTCAGAGGAAATAAAAACTCATTCAAGATCACATAGTGAAGTTGTCAGATGTTGTATTTATCTGCTTGAGTTGCCATATAAGAATACCACAGTCTGGGTGACTTAAACATAAGACATTTATTTCCTCACGATTCCGGAGGCTACAAGATTATAATCAGGTGCTGTTCAATTCTATTTCATGGGAATATGGGGAACGTCTCAGTGACAGCATGACTGGCTTGCAAATTTAAGATGAAGTTCAAACTCTAATGCTACCCACAAGCACAGCATATGCTGCCATGAGTCTACTGTTTGGGGAACTCCTGGCACTGCAAGAGAGAGTGAAATCTCCAGCTCGTGCAGCCAGGTATATGTGAGGACTACAACTGAAATGCGAGACCTCAACTAGAGACTAAGATACATGAGCACTAAAGTCAGGAATGGGAGGGGAGGGGAAGGAAGGGAAGAGTTGCTTCAACAGTTATATCAATGCATCTCTGTGTCACTGTCATCCCCTTGCTCATTGATTTGCTTGAACGGGTTCGAGTAACATCTCCAATTGTCCCCTGTCACGTTCAGGGTCAGGGAAGTAAGAACCCTTATTGTTACTGTTTTGGGCATATCAAATATACCACAGGTAGCTTGCCAGGCTCTGCCGTGTGATATTCTGTATCGCTCTCTTCTGGGAGCTTTGTTTTATAGTCTCTGGATCTTGGCCATTGATGAGATTGCCTGGTGCCAAGGACAGTTTGTGGGTGTGACTGCCAAGGTACTGGAAAACTGGAGATCTGGGTGGAGGAGGCCCAGTCCTGATTCAAGCAGGCTTGGGGATCTCAGCCACAGGTCCTGCATACCTGTGATTATGCTTGTGGATAAGAGTAAAAGTCCATGGTGGAATATTTTATCATAGTTTAGGCATTGTGATGTATAGTGCAGATGTGTTGATGTGTATAAATTAAAGATCATGGTTCTATTAACAGAGACAAAATACTCAACCTTCACAGATTTGAGTTCTTTCATCCGTAAAACAAATGGGATAGATTATTTGCTAGTCAGATTAGTTCTGACTCCCTTTAAGTCTAAACTTCTGAAATCGGGGCTGGAGTGGTAGTACAGTAGGTTGGGCGTTTGCCTTGCATGCGGTCAACCCAGGTTCGATTTTCAGCATCTCATATGGTCCCCCCAAGGGTAATTCTTGAATGCAAAGCCAGGAGTAACCCCTGTGCATCTCTGGGTGTGACCCGAAAAAAAAAAAACAAATGAACAAAACTTTCTGAAATCATTTTCCATAGTGATTAAAAGAACTTCCAAAGTTGACAAAACATAACAGAGGGATCACACACAGTGATTGAATAACAGTGCAACTTAGGCAAGTTATTTTATCTGTGTTGGCTCCCAAATTGCTATCCATAAAATGTTTTGGTGTATTTCCTCATCATCGAATTATTTGCACAGAGAATTAGATCATGGAGTATTATGCTTGCTACACTTTCTGGTATCTAAAGTGTCCATTTCTATTGCTATTACTAGAAGTACTACTACTACTACTACTACTACTACTACTACTACTACTACTACTACTACGTCTGCTGCTACTGCTACTGCTACTTAAACAGCTCTAAGCAAACTCCCTCACTTTATCAAGTACAAAGCAAGGGTTGGGAGAATAGAGTAGGAAAAGTGCAGCTATTTCTGGCTCTGAGAAGTCAATATTCTTTTTATTACAGAGCAATCAAATTGATGTTCCTTGCTACCAGGCTGGCACCCTTCCTATGCCAACAGGCTTAACGTTATAAAATCCAAACTTATGAGAGCTTATATCTAAGCAGAGAATTAGCAGCAATTAAACAGTTTTCATGGTGAACACCTCAGTGGAAATTAGTCTCTTCAACTGATTTTGTTTGACAGCTGGCTATGGTCTAAAGACCAAATGGGATTTTCTATGAAAAGAGACAAGGGCAATATTGTAACCAGATTAATATTTGAAGTTGGCAAAGTATGAAAGTAGGCACATTTAAATATTTTGAGGAAGGTAGGGTGAGAGGTTGCTGAAGGAAAGGATTCACATGAGCAACATTTTATACAGAAAGTTGCTATGTTTTAAGAGATACATTGGAGTGATAGCACAGTGGGTAGGGCGTTTGCCTTGCATGCGGCCGACCTGGGTTCTATTCCTCAATTCCTCTCAGAGAGCCCGGCAATTACCAAGAGTATCCCGCCTGCAGGGCAGAGCCTGGCAAGCTACCTGTGGCATATTTGATATGCCAAAAACAGTAACAAGTCTCACAATGGAGACGTTCCTGGTGCCTGCTTGAACAAACAGATGAACAATGGAAGGACAGTGCTACAGTGCTACATTTAGATGTATAACAAAAGAGCTATATAGGTAAGATCTAAGACTTCGGGGCCCAGAGATCTGAATTTAGTCCTAGATATGTCCTTTTTCATACAAATTAGCCTAAGGAAATATATGGATTCTTGATCTGTAATGGGGGCCTATATTGTGCCTATCCTCAAAGGCTTTGTGAGGAGTGAATATTGCAATCATTGAAAATCACACAGAGTTGTGTCTGGAGCATAGCACAACTCAATAAATTGATTTCACCAACTTTATTTTAATAATATTCTCACTTTCTCTTGATCTCTTGTGTTTTCTTCCTCCCCACTTCCACTTCCTCTTCATTGCAACTTTTTAACCTATAGTTTTTGTCATGGGCTGGAGTGATAGCATAACAGTTGGGCATTTGCCTTGCACATGGCTGACCTGGGTTTGATTCCTCCGCCCCTCTCTGAGACCCTGGCAAGCTACTGAGAGTATTTCGCCTGCACGACAGAGCCTGGCAAGCTACCCGGGGTGTATTCTATATGCCAAAAACAGTAACACATGTCTCAAAAAAAAAAAAGGAGATGTTACTGGTGGCCACTCGAGCAAATCTCAAATCGATGAGCAACAGGATGACAGTGATACAGTTTTTGTCATCAATATCAGCCCTTTCCTCTGTCATTTATCCTCTTTATATCATCTGCACGTGTCATAGAATAGGCTTAGCATTCTTGTTATTTAATATGTATGATAATATTATCATGTAAATATTAAAACCGCATTATTTTTCAGAATAATAAACAGAAACACAGATAAGGAAATGTATCAAACCATATAATGAGTGTGTGGTGGAGATTTTTCAATTGTATCATTTTGTCTTAAATCTAATAATTAGGAAATATAATAAACTGAAGTTCTTATACAGAATCACTCCATTACAGTCCTGTTTAAATATTGTTGTCTGGCTATTTGAGTAGTGATTTGAATAGAAACATCCTTAAGTTTTCTTTTCATAATCCATTAAAAAACATGAGGTTACAAAACAAAAATTATGACTACCCAATAGTCTAAGAGTAATGCTGACAATTCAAGATCAAGACTTGTTCATTCACAAATATTTAGAAATTGCTTTCCATATGCTAGCTACTGAACTTGTGAGGAAAATAAATAGTAAAATATAGACAAGGACTTAGTTTCCACAGATCTTACAGTCTAGGGGGAGAAAACAAACAATGAACATCAAGAAGGCTGAAAACATTTTTCTGTTAATGTCCAGCACTAAATATTTTATGCTTTGCAAGCCATATGGTCTCGGTGCAACTGTTCCACTCTATCTTTATAGTGTAAAAAATAGTCATGTATATAAATAAATGGCTGGATTCCAATCAAACTTTATTTATAAAAACAGGTGGCTGGCCATATTTGGTTTTCAGGCTATATTTTGCTGATGCCTAGATTAACACATAAATGATTCATAAGGACAACAATATGAGCGAGTGGTAAATTTTAAATGACGAGGCAGGCAGTAGTTTGGTGTGTCTAGTCAGGTATAAGAATTAAGAAGACTCCTTGGAAATTTAAGTTTAATTTTTAATAATAATATTGAAATATACATGGGAAGCAGAAGAAAACATATGAGTAGATTGTAAAGTGTTTAGACAAGGAAGTCTGGGAATACATTCACTGTATCATTGTATCACTGTCATCCCGTTGTTCATCGATTTGATCGAGCAGGCACCAGTAATGTCTCCATTTGTCCTAGCCCTGAGATTTTAGCAGCCTCCCTTTACTCGTCCTTCTCAAAGGTGCCGCATTGGAGGCTCTTTCAGGGTCAGGGGAATGAGACCCATCATTGTTACTGCTTTTGGCATATTGAATATGCCACAGGGAGCTTTTCAGACTCTGTTGTGCAGACAGGGTACTCTTGTTAGCTTGCCAGGTTCTCCAAGAGGGAGAACTAGGCTATAAGAGGTCTGGGAATACATTAAGGAAGAAAAAGAGTGAAACATAACTCTGGAGGAGCAAATAGTGGGTATATATGAAGGAATTTATAAGCCAGATCAATAAGTTTACTCTTCTTACTATAAATGATTTGAAAAACTATTAGATAAGAGTGTGGTCATTTATTTTCCATTAAAATGCTAAGTGTGGGTATTCTAGGAAGATGGCAATAGTGTTGTAGTCTTATTCTCTTTTATTCACTATAACAATGAAATAATAATAAAACAAATGAATCAGCAAAACAAATAAATATAGCAAAATGATGTGACAAGATATTTCTTGGAATAACATATTTTTGGGCAATTGTTAGCAAACACAGGACCTGTATAAAATACACAAATGGAAGAAAATAGGAAAAATAAAAGAATATACAAACAATAAAATATTGAAGAATATTTGAGAAAGGCAGCTAAGTGGAATTTTGGCCAGAAGACAAAAGGTCTATGAAAAGGTGCACCAGATTCTGACTATAATTTAAATTTTATTTCTATTCACCAGGCTTCCTCCCAGAACAGGATCTCATGACCTAGGGAAAATTTTTCAGGGAGCAAAATCAATATGTTATAGGCCATTGACAATGCAGATATAAGAACGAAATTTTCAGGTAAAAGTTGGTAGAGGGAGTAGTTCCAGCACACCTGAGAACAAGTCATCGGAACTTTTCAACATTTCATGTAACTTCATCTGGAGGAAGAAAGGAAGGAAGGAAGGAAGGAAGGAAGGAAGGAAGGAAGGAAGGAAGGAAGGAAGGAAGGAAGGAAGGAAGACTAAAAGTATGGAAGGAAAAGAAAGAAAATGGGAGAGAGAAAGCAAAGGATATGAAGAAATACTAAGCAAGATGATAAAAGAAAGAAGTTAAGGAAAATAAGTTTTACACAGAAACATAAAAACATAGATGTTGAATTGCATAAAAGCACTAGGATGCAAAAGTATGTGTTTTTTTGTACTCTAAAACATTTCAGGGCTAGAGAGAGTTCAGTAGGAAGGCTGTAGTATCTGTACTATCTGTACTGAAGTCTTTGATTACTGTCACTCCATATCATCCCTGGAGCCTCACCAGAAGTGATCTCTGAGCACAAAATCAGGAGTAAGCACCGCTTACTGAGCAGTAAAATCCTGAGCACTGCTGAGTGTGCCACCCTCTCCAAATGAAAGAAATATTTCTTAAAGATATACACACAGAGAAGACAAAGTATAAAATATCTTGTTAAAAATAATAATAATGACAAAGAACTCAAAGACAAGTAAAAGTCATAATTTATGTGATAAATTCTTAACCAGAATAAACACAAATATTAACATATATGGCAATATTGTATTTTTGGAGGGAGTGTGTTTGGGGTACTGGACAAAGCCCAGTATTATTCAATCATGGAGTACCAAGAAAACAACAAGAGTTGGACACATTCAAGGTAAGTGAAGTAACCCCTGTACCATCTCTCCAGTCATTAAGAGTAATTTATAAAGAAGAAAAAGAAGAATGTAACATCCCACCCCCCCCCCGCAAAAAAACACTGCACGAATATTGAGAGGCATTGCAGATAAGAAAAAAAGGCCTATTATCCTATCAAAATGACCCAGCCCCCCAAAAAATCACAGGAACAAAAGTAAATAACAAAAGTTGTAATTTAAGGAAACATTTCAAATAGCATAATTAAAAAGTCTGTAAAAGGCAAGAATATTGGTCAGAGCAATAGTACAAGTAGGTAGAACACTCATAAGTTAGATTCCTAGAACCACAGTACTGTTTCTGAGTATCTCCAAGAGTGATCTCTGAGCACAGAGCCAGGAGTAAGCCCTGAGAACTGTTGGCTTTGACCGAAGAAAATGAACACCCCCCAAAAGAATATTGTTCATGAGGATCATATAAAGACAGCACAGTTTCTAACATAACCGATGTTCACTGACGTAGCATTGGTTAACAGCAATGTATATATTCAGAGTACAGGTTCATACTATTTAGAATATCTACATCCACACCACATCCTTTAAAGTACCAATGTCAGAGTTCAGTGGACTCCATCTTTGCTGCTTACTTCTCTCATCTCACTCTGGTAACTTCAGTTCTACATTCAAACTCCAGGACTTTGGTTTGTTTAAGTTTTGACTGTTTCCTTGATTAGTTTATTTATATCACTCATATGAATAAAACCACATGCATTTATCTTCCTTCCCATGACTTATTTTTGCTTAATTGCTGGAATTTAAGTAGGAAAAAAAGAATCTTTTGAACATAAAAGCAAAAGTAGCAAGTGAGTTATAAGGAAAAGAAAAACCATCTTCAGATTTTTCAACAATATTTATGTCAAAAGAAAATGAAGTAATATGTTTTACATTCAAAGGTAGAAAATGTAAGCAAAAATTGTTATCTATCAAAATTTACTCTCCAACATAACTGCTACCAACAAACAAAAAGTAGGGACATATTTTCTGAGGAGCATATAGAGAACTTGGTGAGAAAACTCAACAACCAGAATGGCTGGTAAAACTTTATAATTAAGACTAGTGGAAAACAGGGACTGGAGAGATAGCACAGCGGGTAGGGCGTTTGCCTTGCACGCGGCCGATCCGGGTTCAAATCCCAGCATCCCATATGGTCCCCTGAGCATGGCCAGGGGTAATTCCTGAGTGCAGAGCCAGGAGTAACCCCTGTGCATCGCCAGGTGTGACCCCCAAAAAAAGAAAAAAAAAGACTAGTGGAAAACAGAAAACAGTATTACTCAGAGAACTAAAATTATATGAGGTTAGAAACAATGGAATAGTGACACCTGGGCAGTCTCAGGCCGGAGCCGGAGCTCGGGCTGCAGCTGAGATTCGACCCGGGTGGCCATGCCTTTGCACAGCCGCGGGGATGTGGAACGAGCAGGAACCAGAGACAGCTTTATGACTTGGGGTTCCAGCGAGTGCTTGCAACCATGTATGCAGATTGTGAACTAAGCTTTTGCTCCATGCTGTTCCAGGAAGGGAAATGATTCATTTTCCAACTTAAATCTCCCTGGACTTAATTACTATAATACAGAAATTGTAAACCGCGCGGCCGCTACCGCAGCCGCGCAACTTTTTATCTCTTCATTCTCATCACTGGAAAACTTATTATCATATATTTCCTTGTCAATAGAGCTGTATTCTTGGGGGATAAATTCCAACAAAAATAGTGAGTCTATGTTGAAACTCTAACAATAATAGTGAGTTTTGGGTTGAAATCTGGAATGTAATCAAGGTAAAGAGAAAAGGAAGTGAAATTATCAGTCACGCAGGGGGCTTTAGGGGGGTGAGGGGTGGGATGTATACTGGTTTTGTTTGTTTGTTTGTTTTGTTTTTGTTTTTATTGGTGGTGGAATATGGGCACTGGTGAGGGGATGGGTGTTTGAGCATTGTATAACTGAGACATAAGCCTGAGAACTTTGTAACTTTCCACATGGTGATTCAATAAAATAAATTTAAAAAAAAAGAAACAATGGAATAGTGTATGTATTAGATTGAATGTTGGTTGTTCTGCTTTTGTTTGAATAATGGTTGCCTTTGTCTGAAAGGGCACTTGCCTTGCACGAGGTTGACCTGAGTTCAATTCCTCCGTTCTTCTCGGAGAACCTGGCAAGCTACCCAGAGTATCTTGCCTGCACAGCAGAGCCTGGCAATCTACCCGTGAAGTATTTGACATGCCAAAAACAGTAACAACAAGTCTCAAAATGGAGACGTTACTGGTGCCCGCTCTAGCAAATCCATGAGTAACAGGATGACAGCGGTACAGTGACTGTCTGAAAGACAGTTTTGACCTAGCAACACCCAGAGGCAAAATCTTATGAGATAAATGCTTATTTTTGTCGTAGGTTGTGGTTCAAATGTGTTTTCTTGGTAATAATCATCTGCTTTTTGAGTCTGCATCTGTTTAGTTTTACCAAAACAGAAGTACTTCATTTTTCTTAAATTTCTTAAAATTTTAGCTTCAATAAGGAAACTAAGTTAAAGTGGAAGAGAGTTAGTTTGTGGTAGCACTGTAGCACTGTCCTCCCATTATTCATCGATTTGTGGTATCTTCTAATATTCTGGGCATAATGATAAAAAAAGAGTGTCGTAAGATTTCCTGTTGCACTTGAGAGAAAGAGAGCAATCATTTGGATTGTATTCTTTTTCTTTCTCTCAGAGCACTTAGCACACTGAAAAGAATACAGAGAAAGATGTGTCAATGAGAAAGTTTTAACATGCATTTGGAGATATGTGAATGTCCTCTACTAAACTATAACAGGTTTACCTCAAAAGTAAAATTAAACATTAATTTTTCTGCTTGACTGATATATCAAACCTAGGACTATTCGAATTATTCATATGTGAGTATATAGCTAGTTTTTAAAAAATTTTTATTAGTGAATCATCGTGAGGTACAGTTACATACTTACGAACTTTCGTGTTTGCATTTTAGTCATACAGTGATCGTTTAACCACGCCTCCACCAGTGCCCATTCTCCTCCACCAATGTTCCCAGTATTCCTCCGACCACCCCCTCCCCATCCACCACTACCCCACCTTGCCTCTGAGGCAGGGCATTCTCTTTTGTTCTCTCCCCATTTGGGTGTTGTAGTTTGCAATAGAGGTGTTGAGTGGCCTTCATGTTCGGTCTATAGTCTACTTTGAGTAAATGTCTTTCAACCTGAATGGGTCCTTCCAACATTGTCTACTTGATATTCCCTTCTCTATCTCAGCTGCATTTCCCCCCAGCATGTGAGGCCAGTTTCCAAACTGTGGGGCAGACCTCCTGGTCCTTATCTCTTCTACTCTTGGGTGTTAGTCTCCCATTCTGTTACTTTACATTCCACAGATGAGTGCGATCTTTCTATGTCTGTCTCTCTCTTCCTGACCTATTTCACTTAACATCAATATTTTCCATGTTGATCCACTTATATGCAAAATTTCATGACTTCATCATTTCTAACAGCTGCATAGTATTCCATTGTGTAGATGTACCAAAGTTTCTTTAACTAGTCATCTGTTTTTGGCACTCTGTTTTTTATTTTTCAGATTTTGGCTACTGTAAACAGTGCTGCAATGAACATACAAATGCAGATGTCATTTCTACTATACCTTTTGCCTCTCCAGGGTATATTCCCAAGAGTGGTATTGCAGGGTCAAATGGGAGCTCAATTTCTAATTTTTTGAAAATCGTCCATATTGTTTTCCAAAAAGGCTGAACCAGTGGGTATTCTGACCAGCAATGAAGAAGAGTCCCTTTCTCCCCTCATCCACACCAATAATGATTGCTTTTGTTATTTTGGATGTGGGCCAGTCTCTGTGGTGTCAAATGATATCTCATTGTTGTTTTAATCTGCATCTCCCTGATGATTAGTGATATAGAGCATTTTCTCAAGTGTCTTTTAGCCATTTGGATTTCTTCTTTGAGAAAGTTTCTGATCATTTAATCACTCCATTTTTTGAGGTGGTTGTATGTTTTCTTCTTGTGAAGTTCAACCAGTGCCTTGTATATCCTTGATATCAAACCCTTATCAGATGGGTATTCGGTGAATATCCTTTCCCATTTTGTAGACTGTCTTTGTATTTTGGTCAGAAGCTTCTTAGTTTAAGATAGTCCCATTTGTTTATCTATGTTTTCACTTGCTTGACCAGTGACATGTCATCTTTGAAAATACCTTTAGCTTCAATGTCATGGAGGGTTTTGCCAACCTTGTCTTCCATGAACCTTATGGATACTGGTTTGATGTTGAGATCTTTAATTCACTTTGACCGGACTTTTGTATTCACTAGCGAATTCTTCTAAACATTTAAGGAGGATCTATTACCAATTCTTCTCAAGCTTTTCAAGGAAATTGAAGAAACAGTAACCCTCCCAAACAGTTTCTACAAAACTCATATCTTGCTAATACCAAAAGCAAAGACACCACAAAAAAGGAAACTATAGGCCAATATCCCTGATAAACACGAATGCGAAGATACTCAACAAAATATTAGCAAATAGAATTCAACAACTCATCAAAAAGATCATATACCACAACCAAATGGGATTCATTCTAGGGATGCAAGGATGGTTCACCACTCGGAAATCAATCAACATAATCCATCATATCAACAAAAGAAAAGATAAGAACCATATGATCATATCAATAGATGCAGAGAAAGCATTTGACAAAATCCAGCACCCATTTATGATGAAAACTCTCGCCAAAAAGGGTATAGAAGGGACTTTCCTCAATATAGTCAAATCTATTTACCACAAGCCTATGGCAAACATCATCCTCAATGGGGAAAACCTAAGAGCCTTCCCTCTAAGATCAGGGACAGGAAAAGGATGCCCATTCTCTCCACTTCTGTTCAATATAGTACTGGAAGTACTTGCAACCATGATTAGGCAAGAAAAAGATAATAAAGGCATTCAGGTAAAAAAGGAAGAAATCAAACTCTTACTATTTGCAGATAATATGACACTATCATTAGAGAACCCTAAAACCTCTACCAAGAAACTCTTAAAAACACTAGACTTGTATAGTAGAGTTGCAGGCTAGAAAATCAATGCCCAAAAGTCCATGGTTTTTCTATACTCAAATAATGAGAGAGAAGAAAGTGACATGATAAAAGCAATCCCATTCACAATTGTGCTTCAGAAAACCAAGTACCTCGGAATCAGCTTAACTAAGGAGGTAAAGGATCTGTGCAAAGAAAACTGCAAAATGCTACTTAAAGAGTACTTGAGGAAATGGAAAGATACCCCCTGCTCATGGATTTTGAGAATTCACATTGTCAAAATGGCAATACTCCCCAAAGCATTGTACACATTCAATGCGATCCCTATAAGGATACCCATAATATTCCTCAAAGAAATGGAGCGAACACTCCTGCAACTCATATGGAACAATAAGCACCAACAAATAGCTAAAGCAACTCTTGGGAAGAAGAATGCAGGAAGAATCACCTCCCTAACTTCAATCTCTACTACAAAGCGGTAATAATTAAAACAGCATGGTACTGGGACAAAGGCAGAGCCGCAGACCAATGGAAAAGGGTTGAATATCCTGACACACACCCCCAAGTATATGATCATCTAATCTTCGATAAGGGAGCAAGAAATGTGAAGTGGAGCAAGGAAAGCCACTTCAACAAATGGTGCTGGCAAAACTGGAGAGCTATATGCGAAAAATGGTCTCAGATCTCTATATAGCTAGTTTTAATTAAAAAAATGACCACAGTCTCATGACATCTTAAAATATTTACCCAGTTTCATCCATGGGCACTGAGTGGGGAATTTGAAAACCATTAACTTATATCTAAGACTTTTCTGTATTATTTTGCTTAAGACAAGTACATATTCATTTGTATTGGGGATACTAAATTTTATTTTGGGTGGAAAAAGTTTTGACAAGGTGTTGTCTTCAGTTCCATAAAGCCATCAACAAAGTAGATATTTTAGCTGCTTAGATATTTGAGAAGTGTATAACTTATGAGGCTACAATGGAATTAATTGAAAATTTTAAGTCAACACTAAATGAAAATATTACAGAAATAATTTATATAAATTGGTAATGTTGATATTTTTGCAAGACAAGTTTACACTTATGTAAATCTTTCAGTCAAGAATCCTGGTCGGCGGGCACCACAATACCTGAGAATGTTCTGGACCCCAAACCGAGCTGATAACACTGGGGTGCCCCAGATGGAGCAGGTGCAGTCTCCCTGCCTTCTCCAGATGGAATTCTGGTGACCATGAGCTTCTACAAACATGGCTTCAGTATGTGGGGACCAGGACTATTTCTCTAACATACAAATATACTTGTATATATTTGTATATATTTGGGGAAAATTCCAAATAATAATAGTGGATTTTCTGTCAAAAATTGAATGTAATCAAAGTAAAGAGAAAGTAAAGTGAAAATCATCTGCCACAATGGCAAGGTGGGGGTGGACGGGGGTATACTGGGGTTCTTGGTGGTGGAACATGTGCACTGGTGAAGGGATGGGTGTTTGATCATTGTATGACTGAGACTTAAACCTGAAAACTTTGTAACTGTTCTCACAGTGATTCAATTAAAATAAAAAAAATAAATCTTTCTCTGTATATTAAAATACATAGTTATCATTATCATAAAAGTAAGAAAGAATGTAATGTATTTGGCAGACAATATAAATTGTATAGATGTTGAGCCATATACTTTGTAGTTAACTCCTGTTCAATTCCCAGAAACTCACGGTCCCCTTAACATCACTAGGTACAGTCCTGAAGGACCCTCAGCATTACCATATGTGGCCGTGGTGATCCTCCCTCCAGCAATACTGGAATGGTTTGGTAACCCCCCTGCCCCTAACACTCCCTAATTCTTCACATTGCACCACTTGTCAGTTTGAAAAGATCTTCTGAACACTGCTTGGAAGGCCCCTATCTCCAACTTGGAACTGAGAAAACAAAGAATGAACCAAAGACCTGGAAGTGACATAGCATTGTGTTTTATGCCTAAATTTAGTAGTTTCCAGCTATGAAATCTCAGGGATAGTCCTTAGCACCAATCAACCTTAATTTCCACAATTGTTAAAGTATGCAAATCATGCAGGGTAGTCCACAATGTAAGAAGAAAGAACATTTTAATCAACGGTTCCTATGGCATATAAAACTTGCTCAATCGATGTTGGTTTTTCTTCTGGGTAATAATTTCAAGTGTAACTTCTGCCACTTTTGAACTTCATAGTCTTTTACATGTTGGCTAAGCCCCATGTACTGCATCATGCTGAATACTTTTGATCTTGAGCAGGTCATCATTGACATCGGCTGACATTTCCCAGTGTACTGCCTGTAACTGCAAGGTTGATGCCAACTTGACCTGAGTGGCTTCCATAATAATCCCTTTCCTCTCTGAAATCACCTGCTGTCAGAGGCTGTCTATGCATAAGTAGCTGATTCCCAGTCCCATAAGAGACCTAATTAAAAGTGCACCAAATTAAACTTGAATGCATGGAAAACAATTAGCTCTCTCTTTTGTCTCTCCATTCAAATCCAGAATGCAGAGCAGCCAGGTGTCATGTTCAACAAATCTCCATCATTTGATGGCTAGAAAAAGGAATGAGATTGGAAACGATCCAGAATCTTCCTCTAGAGGCCTTTTCAAGCCTTCCCATCTCTGTAGTGACTCAATTGTCATGATACTACTGTTGAAGTCACTTTCTCCCAGTAGTGTTTTATTTTTCTATCTTTTACCTCTTCAAAAAAAGGAAAAAGAAACAAACAAAAAACCCTCTTCCATATATGAGAACTCTGGGTTCAACCCCTGACAATAAACACAAAATAAAATACATATATACCCTTAACATAGGTCTTTATATTACCACTTTTTTTTAGTAAAGTGCTTAAAAGTCTGAGTTGAATAGCTAATGCTATAGAATCAAGGTGCTCCCTTTGCTTTTGACCAACTCCAGTTCAATCCCTGGCACCTCATTTCAAGGAGCTACACCAAGCACAGAGCTAAGAGTCTAGACTACACAATACTGGTTTAGGTTTCCAGTAACATTTCAAAAAGATACCAAATATGCTTTCTTAGCATTATTTACTTATTTATGCAGAGGACTGAATAGTCAAACACAGATACTGTTCAACCTTCGATTCTCCTAATATCATCATTGCCCTGGTAAACAAACTTATTCAACACTGTGTGTCTGTTGTGACATGATTTCTCAAAATATGCATCACTCTTTCTTGTATCGATCTTTTTTGCGTAGAGTTCTTTCTTATATAGATCTTTGCCTCTGCTCTACTTCCAGTAACTAGGTGTCTATATTGTCTGCATTCGGGATGGAAGGAGGTTGAAGAACCTGCTGAGTAACCTCTGCTTCCAGCCACTACTCCTACTGTCTATACTCAACCACTTTGCCCCACCCATCCCTAAGTCCGGGCAAATAGACTTATTTACACTTAATCCTGAGGAAAATAGAAGTACCTGAGTAAATCAAATAGTAGGAGCAAATTCAGTAACTTTTGAAAGCAAGGCATTAGAAGAAATTTAAGAGATTCAAACAAGGAAAAGTTTAGGCTTCAGACTAGCATGTTTTTGTTTTGTTTGTGTGGAGACCTGGGGGCCCAGGTTTCCCAGGCTGAGTTCAGGAGGTCATATGGTGCCAGGAAGAACTTGGGTTCAGCATCCTGTGCATGTCAGGCATGAACTCCAGTCTGTAGTCCTTCCTGGCCCCAGACTGTACAGTTTTGAATTCAATTCTTAAGCATTGTTGCTTGTCAGTCACCTGAAATCTGGCATATCACATAGCCGCTCTGTACCTCAGTCCATCCATTTTAAAGTTGCAATAGTAAAACAGTGTCCATTTTAGGAAGCTGTTTTGAGAATTAAAGATTATCTATGTTTACATTATATTTGAGCTTGGTTCCTTGGGAACCAAGAATGGTTCCCAAGGAACCATTTCTAATGGAGAAATTTCTAATGGAGAAAGGTGTTGTTCATATTAGGAGATTAGTCTGCTCAGAAGCCAAAATTCATGCTGAACTGTTATCTAGAAGATTGCGGTGATAAAATCCTACAGAATGTTCTAGAATACAATCTTAAGTTTCTCTTGGTACTGCTGTATCGTAATCAAATCAAATTTTATCTTATTATATGTTTTTGAGAAGGTCATAGAAATATTGCAAGAAATGGAGGTTTACTTAGCAATATTTAATCAATTGTCAGCACAGAACCTAAATACCAACCAGCCCCCATTATAACAAACTCTTTCCCAGTCACATGGAGCATGATTATCAGAATGAGCAGACAACTCAGATTGAATCTATGAACCAAAATGAAAAACCATATGTTTTCCAAAACTCATTATAATATTAGTATTTTTGTTGTCCCACTTTAATACACAAAAGAACACCAAAAATGTGAGTAAATAAGACAGCAAGGATCACACAGCAAACACTACCTCTGTATAATACAACTCACACATCCCATAACAATTTCCAGTTATTACACCATTTATTCAGTCATACTTTGACACCCTTCTGATATTAGAGGAATCCTGAGATCTTAAACTTCTATGAAATTGAGCATACAAATATTTTAACTTATGACCCGTCATTTAAAATTCTGTTTGCTTGTTTGTTGATTTGATGCTTTAATTCATCTCTTTATTCTCATTGAGAACAACAGGTCAGCTTGACAAAAAATTCTCCATTCCCCATTCTATCAGACCAGCATCACCTCATGATATGTCTTCGCAGTCATAGCCGAACAGAATTAAATATCATCAAGTAAAGATCGTTTGGTATGGATTTCTTGTACACTATTATCTATTAGATAACATTTTTTGTAAAGTCCCTCTATAAATCATAAGAAGAGGTTGAACAGGTTAAGAGAGGTCAGTGCTTCAAGGAGGCTCTTTGAGACCGAAGTGACAGAAACAAAGCCTTAAGGAAATCATCAGGATAACGGTTACCTTATGCCATTCAGGGGAAATTCTCATTCACTTTAGTATTCTTTGAGAAAGGGGTTTAAGTATCAAGAACAGACATGTATAATCATACCTATCAACAAATGTATTCTGAATGCATGGGTTCCAGTGGTTAAGGGAATAATGTAAGCAAAATTTTATGCCCATGAAATATATCTCATCAGCCTCTCAAGCTCCATTCTCTCTGTCCCTCTTCCATATAAAATCCCTTCCTTTATTATTCTATTCTGTAAATGAGCACAAACCTCTATTTGTGATTTTTGTATCATAAAAGTCAGCAGTTAGCAAGGCTACCCTTATTTATTTACGTTCTATTCACCCACCCTACATTTTACTACTCAGAGAATAATTTTTCAGGGCATTTGACCTTAATGAAGTTTATTTGAGATTTTAACTCTTCCATTGAATTTTTAGCTCTATTTTGAGCCTCACATATTTGCCTGGTTCCAAATTATGAGTTCCCTGGTTCTGGATTTCACTTATGACTCCATTACCCATACAATTATTTTTCTGTCCTTGATGTATTCACTATTTTTACCTAAATACGTCTTTTTCATTTGTACATATACTTACTCCAACTTTTAAAAATTATGTGATCTTGGGGCTAGAGTGACAGCACAGTGGGTAGGGCATTTGCCTTGCACGCGGACAACCAGGGTTCAAATCCCAGCATCCCATATGGTCCCCTGAGCACCGCCAGGGGTAATTCCTTAGTGCATGAGCCAGGAGTGACCCCTGTGCATCACCAGGTGTGACCTCCCCCCAAAAAAAAAGAAATTCTGTGATCTTGAACACTTAATTTGTCCTTTCTAGTTTTTTTTTTTTTCTTCTAAAACAAAATCCCTATAAGTCTAACTAATAGCCACGTTTACGTCTCGGAGAGAAAGGATGTATTCCCCAAAAGAAGATATTTTGGGGAAAGTGAAAAGAAGACAATCTTTAGACTGTGGTATAGACCTGTACAAGGGAGAAGCTGAGGTGTGAGCTGGGGGTGGGGGGGAGAGATGGAAGGAAGAGCAGAATAGAAGAAGTTACTCACTGCTGACGAGGTCCAGGAATGATCTGGCTACCCAAACATAAAACTATTGCGCCACAGTCATCCATTTTACTGATTTCTTATTTTCTCGACTGATCCTTATTATTTAATCCCCTTAGTGTGCTCAGTCATTGGTGGAATCCATTGAAAGCATGGTGGATTCATGGGGATAATAGCTGTGAACATCAGTCTCCCATGTCCTTTGTAGTAGGATGTCTAAAAATTTCATTTTCTTCTCTGCCACACTGGGTCAATGAAAAATAATGGGATTTATGGCATCATTATAGAAGGTGTTTTTGGGCCAAGATCTTGTCTCATTACTTTTCTTATGGGGACCTCGGTCTTTTGCTGTCTTCCTTTTCTTATTAAAATCTTAACTCAAATACCAGTTCTGCAGGTAATCTTCTGCAACCACATTATTCAACGTTGCTTTCACTCCTAAGAAATTTAATATCACATTATCCTGCTTTATTTTGTACATAACTTGAATTACTATTGGTTGTCATCTTATGCATTTGAATACTTGTTTAACATCTTTAGTATGATACAATAAGAGCCTAATAGAATCTATTCCCTACTCCATCAACAATGTCATAAGAGTGTTAAAAATTAAAGCTTAGGAAAAGGAATATATACAATAGCATATTGTTATTAACTTTTTCTTAATAAACATAAATGATTCACACAATGAATTATATGTATATTGACAATTCTCTTTCCTTAGACCAAGTAAAATGCCACATTGATCTCCCTGGTCATATGTCAGCATTCACTATTTCATCATAGTTACTGTTAGCCATCATAGCCATCATAGTCACATCTCTCACTACTCTGTGAAGTAGAAAAGTAAAGTAAAGGTCATGTTTTACATTGCACAGCATAATGCATCAAATATTTAATAGTGCCTGATCACGGATAATGGCAGAAAAAATAAAGGGAAGATTCCCCATGTGTATAACTTTCAATTTGGGGCAGTGTGATGTGTGCTTTTGAGTATACCTACAAATATGGAAGAAAAAATAGCAGCAAAGTAGATAGGAGATGAACCCAAGAATAGGGAGCACAAGAACAACCAAAAACAAAGCCTAGAAGATTCTTTTTCTCTTTGCAGGAAGTGCATCCATTTGGTGATCAAATAGGTACGACACAGTCAGTTTGGAAAGGATCCCAGTGTTTGCCTTTGTACTGGAGACAGACCCTGAGGCTACTGCCTGATTCTGGGGACCAGGGACTGCAGCTAATTGTTCCAGTATTGCTTCTTGTGAGAGCAACTGCTTTGTTCTTCGATCAAAGGCCACATCTATTCCCCATTGTACACTTCAGTACCACTTTGTCAAATACCCCCAGAGAGATTCCCCTTTTCTTTTTAGGTTGATACTCTTTCCAAGCTTGGAATGAGCTATTGGGTTTGTGGACCATGCAATCATTTTAATAAATGTTGGATTTGACATTTTAGAGACAAAATGTACCGGGACTCTCTGTTGATCAGGAGGAAGGTAGTGTGGTAAGAAAGCACAGTATTCAGGGGCCGGAGCGATAGCACAGCGGGTAGGGCGTTTGCCTTGCACGCGGCCGACCCGGGTTCGATCCCCAGCATCCCATATGGTCCCCCAAGCACCGCCAGGAGTAATTCCTGAGTGCAAAGCCAGGAGTAACCCCTGAGCATCGCTGGGTGTGACCAAAAAAAAAAAAAAAGAAAGCACAGTATTCATAGTTAGGAAAACAAGGCTTGTGTTTTAGTGGAACCTTTTCCAAACTATACTATTTAGGTCAGTTACTTAAGTTCTTAGCACTTTGATTTACATATCTCTAGAGGTTCCATTGTAATACCTGTCTCATGAGATTTTCTTGATGAATAAACAAGGTATCACTCTATCACTGACACTGTCATCCCATTGCTCATCAATTTGCTCAAGTGGGCACTAGTAACGTCTCCATTGTGAGACTTGTTACTGTTTTTGGCATATCAAATATGCCTCGGGTAGCTTGCCAGGCTCTGCCGTGCAGGGGACCTACTTTCGTTAGCTTGCCAGCCTCTCTGAGAGGGGCAGAGGAATCAAACCCAGGTCGACCATATGCAAGGTAAATGCCCTGCCCACTGTGCTATTGCTCCAGCCCAAATAAACAAGGTATTGAGAGTTTTTACAAATAGTGCCTGTCCCATAGTGTGTTTGAGACACTGATTCCATGCTTTATCTCTGAAAGAAGCTTTCACATACACTTTATAATTACCCAATACACTGAGTATGAGTTTCGTGGAGGAGAATATATTTTGCTAACCCCAACCCTGGAGATTTTTATCTGGGAGGATAGTTAGGATTCTAAGTCCTAGATGAGAGTATAGAGGCAGTGATGAAGCAAAGAAAGCTTTTCAATCTATTTACCAAAGACCCTGTGAACTCCTACTTCAAGGTACGTGAATCAATTAGGCAGTATTGAGTGCAGAAAGTTAATCTGCATCCAGAGCATTTTGGAAAGATGCTGCACAAACAAGTAAAATTTAAAAAAATCAAGTGCAGACCAATTGACTTACTCTGCTATAGCTAGAATTAAAGGAAGGGAAGCCATTCCCTCTCAATATCTTCTAATCCTGCCTTACCTCTTTCTTAATAAAGGAGCCAAAGTCCTGTGGGAATCAGAGTGTGGAATGTCCTGATTTGTGACAGAGTAGCTGATTTAAATTAAAAACTTCAAACTAATATCACTGGTCTTTCAGTGATTTGAGAGGATTCCCATCTTGAATAAAGTTGAGGCCAATGGGCTTTTGTTACAGGGAAACTATTGTTTTCAAAAATATGCCCTTCTCTCTGAAAATACTCCCAGTAACTAGGGTTGAATGAAGTTCTCATTACACTTGTCCACGAGCAGACAAAGATCATTAGCATATTGGTCATTTTCCCCATTCTAATTGTCACCCCACATCCATATTCTCATTAACTCTTACTCAAGATTTTACTTGTTCCTAACTTTTACTCAGAACCCACAGGATTATTTAGCTATACGATTCTTTGCTTTGTGTCTCATTATCATTTCTATTTTATGTTGCACACTAATAATAAATTCATCTTCAATCTGACATGGTACAACTAATTCATTGACTTAATAGACTCTACTTTGCATCTGTGTTAGCGCTTTAGTGACCAGATGATTCATATAAACTTCTGAGTGTGCAGTCATGCATAAAGTTGTGTATTTGTTACAACTAAAAGTTGAGAGTACCTAGAAATCCCTTAGTACTATATTTAGCATCTGATAAACACTCAATAGATGGAAAGTAATAAGGCATCAAAAGACTATATTGGGCCAAAATTTTAATATTATCTCATCATTTATCTAAGCCTATATTTTCCTACAAGAAGAAAATAATTTTGATTTTTCTGGGCTTCAAATCAAATATGTACAGTGCAGTTCAAAGAGCCAGTAACTCATACAATTCCACTTATAATGACTAAGTCAAAATAAGTCCCTTCACATTTACCTTGTAGCTTAATACAAGGAGTGGTGGGATTGTTCCCAGATGAAGCAAAAGCATAAACAAAGATATGGAAATAGAGATTAGATAGTAAAATATAGTAAATATCGATTCTGATGAAACTGTGAGATGAAGCCAAGTGAAAAAGTATGGGAAGCAATGAAATATGGAGTGTAGAAGGAGATTCTGGGGTCCTGGAGGTCCTAGAATACTAGATAGGAGTGAATGTGCTCTAGGGTCTTATAGAGGAATTTTGAGCAAGGGGAGTGATGGAGTGCACTGAACAAGAGAAACAATGTCACCCACTTAGGTCAGGGAAGGACAAGGCACAATGGCTTCGGAGCTCAGAACAAATCACCCAATTCTATTTCCTGAATTGTTCATCTTCTATGAGGCATGATGAATGCTGACTTTAGATTCTTTCCTTTGGTTCTGCCAGCAATTCAGTAGCTTAATCTTTTTCCAATCTCAGCTGTTGCCTAATAATCTGTTCCAGGCGCAGAAATTTCATTAACTCCTCAATGATGTCCACAGGCTTTGACCACGAATTTCATCTGTTAAGCTGCTTTTATTTCAGCTACTATACAAATTACATTCTACTTGGAAAAAGAACAAAAAATAAGGTGGGGAGAAGGAAGATGGCGGAGTGAAGAGTAGTCAAACTCCTTCTGTATTTCTCCAACAAGTTTTCTGTGTTTAGGGGAAATAGATCTCCAGAGAAGAAATTGAGTTGCAAAAGCAATGACTTGATAATGGAGTGACCCCAGATTTTTTTTCACCTGTATCTTCAAAAGGGGGCCTTTGTCACAGCCAGAATGATATGCAGATTGTCTCCTTAGAAAAGTGTATTAAAGCGGTAGAAATGCAGCTAGAAATGTGGTGCATGGATAGTGGTTTCTGTGAATTATTGGATGTGGTGACATGGGGAGGTAGAGGCAAAGAGAAGGGCAAGCACACGGTAGGAAGTTGGGAGTGAGAGAAACAATCACTAGAGATCCCTTGCTTAAAACACCTGCTGTATTGCAGTGTTTTGTATTGAATGATGTTGTGAGTTTATCAGTGGAAAGGATGCTTTTGGAAAAGATTAATTTCTCATAATCTCTCCTCTAATTAACAGAGTTCAAACTTTTCCAATGTTTCTATTATACATTGAATCTCCTACTTTTATATCCCTTATCAAAAAAAATGCTTCATACCATTTTATTTTAGTATCTGAATTTTTCTTCTGCTTCCAAATCATTAAGAGCAAAGGTCAAGTTAGATGAATCTCACACTAGTGCTTGGGGACCAGAAACTCTAGACACCACCAGCAGCGTAGCTAAGGACAGAAGTTGCTAATTGGTTGCCAAGGAAACCAGAAATAGCAAGAGACAGAGCCAAGTTAGGATTAAATAGAGTAGTGTATGTTAAGTAACTGCTATAGGATCTAGGCGATGGGTATCTAATGGCAACATGAGTAGAGCTCAGGTGTTTACTCTTTCACCTCAGTGCATACCTACATACACAGATTTTGCAATCTTATATTCACTGAATCTTTTTATTATGTATCTTTGAAAATTAGCTAAGAACTCAGAAGTTTCTAGAACAAATGGTGCAATTTCAAGGGAAGTGGGGATGCTATATTATAATTTGCTGGCTAATTTTGAGACACCTGTGTTGCAAGTTTATCCCCCTCCTAAACCTAATCATATTGTAATATAATAGAGGATATATTGCGGTATCTTTATATACTACTTTATTCGGCTAAGCCTCAGGTGTCTGCAAACTGTAGTCACATACAATTTGAAAATATCACATGCAATAAGATATTTTCGGAGAGTACATTTATATAAGTTTTGTTCCAGTGTATTGTTATACTTGTTCTGTTTTATTATTAGACGGTGATTTCTTACTGTAATTAACTCATTCACTGAAATGTATCATAAATATGCACATATAGGAAACAGCAGATATTGTTATACTTTCCTTATTTCATTTACATATCATAATATTAGATTATATATTAAATTTATTCTTTATTGGATAGTAGAGATTGTTCTTAATTTACTACTGTAATTAACTTGTATACTGAACTTTATAGGTATGCGTATGTAGGGAAACAGAATATGTCGAGAATATAGGGTTTGGAACTATTCATAGTGTCAGACATCCGCTGGGAATTGTGAATATAACTCTTGTGAATAAGAGAAAGATTACTATACAATAGAATTAATGACACTGAGAAAATATCATATGAGGTACTTGCTCGATACTGTGATGCTTCCACAAAGACATTTAGAAGAGACTGATGAGGCATGAGCTAATTTCTACAGTGCAGACACACTTTCAAAATATTTCTCATAACCAATTTTTGGATCACTGTTTTAAATTGAAGTGAAATGACAGCCTATGGACATTTCAAATAGACGGTTTGAAATTTCTGTAAATTGTTTCTTATACTATACTCAAATTTGTATTATATTGCACTTCAAACATTTTTGTTTCTAAAAATAATTTTTATTTATAAGCTAAATACATTTTATACTTTAATAAATTATCAATTCAGACTCCCATAAGATTATGAACTGCTGAGATTTTTCTCTTGAGTGACTTTAATTTTATTTTTAACAACATCCAGCTAGTTTATTATCTTCTATTTCTCTGTATTATTCTTTTATTAAGTCCATAGGTTGGCACTCAATAAATGGAAAATGTTTCAGCCCTTGATAAATCAAGCAACATACTCTACATAAGATATCTGTGCTAAAATCAGAATTGAAGGCTCATTCCTTATTTAGAATAATGAATGCAAAACAAGTAAAAGTGCTTTGGGGACAAATTTCCCATCCCTTAAAAAAAACTGCATTGAGTTATAGTCTACACATGCATGCATGCTCACGCACACACACTACATGATTTAATAGCAATATGCGTTTCAAAGTGTTTACTAAAATCAAGATAAGTCATCATTCACCTAATATAGTTAATATTTAGTAATTAGAGTGTGAATATATATGTAGTGAGAAAGCTTGAATTCTACTCAGCAATTTCCAAATATACATTACAGTATTAATGACCATAGTCATCCTGTGAATTAGTTCTCAATACTTATTCTTGTAGAGTCCACTTCACTTATTTCTCCCTCCAATGGCTTTGGAGTTTTCTATGAGTCTCAGGATTCAATTCTTTTTTAGAACTATATTTAAATGATGTGAATAGCAGTTTCTGTTTACATCTGTATGACTTACTTCACTTAGTGTAATGCTTTCAGATGTATGCATGCTATTGCAGAAAGGTGGATTTTCCTTTTTGTTAGTTTATTATTTGAGGGTCAGGTGGGTCACAACTGGAGGTACTCAGGAGTTACTCATGATTCTGTGATCAGTTGTCTTCTAGCTGAGTTTAAGTGACCATAAGGTGCGAATGTTGAACTAGGGTCAGTCACATGCATTGCAAAAACCCTTAACCCCTATACTAACCCTTGGTCTGGGATATCCTTAACCCCTGTACTATTCCCTTTTATAGTCAAATACTATTCCCATGTGTGTGCACACATATGTGTGTATTCACATTTATCATCTATTCATTCATCACAATGCACTTGGGCTGTTTCTAACTTTTGGGTACTGTGAATAATGCTTCAATTAATATAGGTATACAGCTTGACATTAAAAATTCTGATTTCAATTTCTGCAAAATATATACCCAGACATGACATTGCTGGATCATAGGGCAGTTGCATTTTTAATTTTTGAAAAGAACTTCTATGCTGCATTACATGATGCCTGTGACAATTTACATTCATATCCATGTCATACAAGTGTTCAGTTTTAGCCATGCTCGCTTAGCATTTTGATAGTAACCATCTTAACAGGGATGAGGTGATATCTCAATGTGATTTTGATTTCTTAGAGATGTGAAACATTTTATCATGTGCCTACTGGCATTTTGTCTTCATAGAGAAAAATACCTCTATTCATTTCTTTGTTCATTTTCAATTTTATTATTTGTGGAATGTGGTTCCTAAGTGGTGATCAGAAGGCCCAAGCTCTCCTGTATGACCATGGTTTTACCAGGCCAAATAAAGAGACATTGTCACTTTTAAGAAATATTAATTTTTGCATCAAAATAATGGGAATATATACTATTTTTCCCCTAGGCTTACATTCATGTCTGGGAAAGTCACTTGAACAGGGCAAGAGAGATAGTACAAGGGTTACGGCATTTGCCTCCTGGCACTAAAATACTGGCCTTGCACAGATTTAATCCCTAGCATTGCACGAGGTCCATTAGTACCACCAGGGGTGATCTCTGATTACATTCAGGAGTAATCCGTGACCACTGGCAGGTGTTGCCCAAACATCCAAAACATTTAATAAAATAAGATAAAAGTCACTTGAGCATGTTAAACATCTATGCTAAATAAAATGATGACGAAGACAATGATGATGGTGATGATGATGATACTAAGTTACCTTAGTACACTACCAACCCAACCTAGGGTTGAAGCAATAGCACAGCTGGTAGGGCATTTGCCTTGCACGCAGCAGACCCGGGTTCGATTTCTCAGCCCCTCTTGAAGAGCTGGTAAGCTACCGAGAGTATATCGCCCACATGGCAGAACCTGGCAAGCTACCCGTGTCGTATTCAATATGCCAAAAACAGTAACAAGTCTTACAATGGAGATGTTACTGGTGCCCGCTCGAGCAAATTGATGAGCCACGGGATGACAGTGACAGTCTCTAAGATGTAAACTCAATACACTGCACTGTTACCTTAGTGTAGTTATGAGAATCACTTAAAATTCAGTAAAGGGCATATGTTTTTATTGTATTTTTATCTTTTTTACCCATCTTTGTTTTTTTCTTTCAT
Source organism: Sorex araneus (assembly GCF_027595985.1). Classification (NCBI taxonomy): domain Eukaryota; kingdom Metazoa; phylum Chordata; class Mammalia; order Eulipotyphla; family Soricidae; genus Sorex; species Sorex araneus. The sequence goes on along the minus strand of NC_073302.1, from coordinate 15,695,984 downwards.
TTTTTTTAACTGCATGATACATTCATCTAGTACCAAAGGTAAAAGTGCACAAAGGTGTTGCTAGCTAAGTGAAACTACTCCCACACTCTGTTCATCGAACTCCCACTCAGTCCTTGGTAACCAATCTGATTGGTCTCTGTGTTCTCCTTAGAATTCTTTGTGCTTTACTGAGCAGAAACATTTTCCTATTTTTGCTTTTTCCTACATAAAAGGTAACTTCTATAGATACATTTACTTTGTGTTTTTTTTTAATGATAATATAACCTGTAAATCTTTTTTATCTAAATCCATAGATACTTCTTACTCTTTTTTTTTCAGTGGCATGTGTTAGCACTACACTCATAGATATGACAAAATTTATTCAACCATTTTATAATATGACCGTTAAAGTTATTTCTGATATTTTAAAATCATAAACGATGATCCAATGAAGAAACTAGCATACACATTCCTGAGTCAAAGAAAATTACATTTTGGTAGATGTTATATCACATTCCCATCACATACACAATGTGCATTTGCAATGTATGGAGTATCAAGTTCCCAGAGACTATTTTACAAAACATGCTATCATAGTTTATGTAAATAGATAAGCATGCTTCCAATTTGCAAACCTCTATGAAAATATAATTATGAAAACAGCTTTTGATATTTGAAGATATATATGTTAATCTTTAGAGACTTTATACATGTATAAAATATTTGAACATACTGTAAATTTAAATTTCTATGTGTGCCCTCTAGCTAGGAGACTTCAGATTGATTGTAAAAGACTCACAGGTGATTCTAATGCTTAGCCAATTATCATCCTCCTCAATGAAGATCTGGTATGAAATTACAGCAGTTGCTCTTATAAGACAATGCCACTAATGAGAAAAACAACATATAGAGAAGAAGACGATCTAGTGGAATAATTTATACACAAGAAACCAGTCAGTCCCATCTCTAGATTATTTTATCATATCTATCAGGGTTTTTTACTATCACTTAACATATTGGTTTTCAGGCATGATCAACATTTCTGTTTTCTTGATTCCACAATTTTTATGTCTTGAATTTCCCGTGTTTCACTGTCATTCCCTTTCCTCTTATCGTCTATGATGAATAATCTCTCATGACTTTGACTTATGGACAGCTTTTCTCATTACCCTCTGCATCACAGTTTTTCCAACCTTGTGCATCTCTTTGCTCTTTGCTCCCTAGCACTTTGTGCATCTTGCTGCTATTTCATAGAGCCATACTGTTCCATTTCTCTCTTTTCTTCTGCACTGTGAAGTCTTGCAGGCTTGAGTTGCTTCTTATCCATCTATGTCATTGGAAGGAAAAAAATCCAGCTGCCTTAAATTTGAGCTTAAGGATAAGTTGATTTAAGAATTTCATAACACCTTTGAAAAACTGTTTTGCAAGGGAAAAAATAATGTAAAGGATTTATCTAAATGTGTGATGCTTACAAAAAAGACATGAATGATGACAGAATCTTTATAAGTATAATTTAGTAGAAAAAATATAAAATATATTGTATAAATATATGAGCAGTTGTAGTCTATATAAGAATTATCCAGGAACATATTTCAAAAAAATTACTTTCAAAAGGATATGTTTTCTGAAGAAATATCTAGGAATACTTTTTCTAGTGAAATGGAAAAGAAATTTAAGGGAATTTATATTGAATATTCAGGTTTTATTCACATAGTATACTGTCATATATCTTCCCTTATCTGATATATAAGGATACAATTTTTTAAAAAATCCTAAAATAATATTGAGATGCATCTTTGGAGAAATAAAGTTATTTGGGTCACATGGAGTAAAAATGAATAAGGGGAAATAGTAGGAACTCTGGCAGCTAGTGGACATAATGAAGATTCAAGTGGGTCTTGTGAAGTCAGATGATATGTGGACAGATTGAGTCAGGAGATAGATAAGCCAATCTCCTCCAAACCAATCAGGGGCATTGATAACAACTCTGTGTTCTAAGTTGTAGATGGAAAAATTTACTACTTCACCTTTAAAATAAATTTTTTGAACTATAATTTACTCATAATTAAGTACTCAGAATATTTACTAAAGGGAAACATTCTTGTGATCACAAGTGCAATCAAGGTATAACATATTTTCCTTACATCAGGAGGTCTTTTTGTGACCTGTCTTTATAAATTACTCTACCTACCATGCTTTGATTCCATATAAATACTGATATGCTTTGTGCCACAGTAAATTAAATGTAATAGTTTTTACCCTAAATTTTTAAGAACCTGCCTAACTCAATTTTAATATGTAAAAATTTACTCCACCCACTTCTGCCTCCAAGCAATGTTTGATACATCACCCAAGTGTCTAATATGTTAATTAAACTGAGATACTCTCAAGTTAAAGAAAGTCCCAATTTCCACAGAACTAAGAGTTCACTGCTATAAATTGAATCCACTCATTCGGTTACCCATCACAAGTCCAGTATAGCTGAATAATTACTGTATATTGCATATCTGAATTACTTGTTTATCTGAATACTTCCTCTAAATGTAGAAGTGCCACGGACCTCTTGTCTGTCTTAGTTATTAATTTATTTAATTTATTAAATTTTATTGAACTATAATTTACATTAAAATACACTCATAATTAAGTACTCTGTTGGTATATTAACTGAAAAGATACAGTCTTGTGATCAAAAGTGCAATCAAGGTATAATACACTTTCCTTACATCAGGAGGTCTTTTTGTGCCTAATGATAGTTTATGAGATCCTAAAAAATTTACATGATTTAGAGGACAAAGTTAACCATACTCTGCTCACTATCACAGTGCAAATAGAATGTCTGCCATGTTACTTAAAACCCTTATGTGAGACTTCCCATTGTCAATTAACCTTGGTCTTGTTAATATCTCCTCTCTGAGTTTAATTGGTAAAAGCAGTTCACAGAATATAAAGCAGGGACAGCAATGTAGAAGAAACATATAGCAATGTAGAGAAGAGAGTAGAACTTCTGGCCCTTCTTTGGGCACCCTATTCTCTCCAATTCTCCAGATGTTCACCAATTCTGAAGTGCTTTGCACTACTGAATTTTTAAGTCTAATGGAGGCTCTTTAACATGGGCATAATTGGTCATGAATCTTTGGTGATTGATTTAACCTTCAAATCGCTCTCCTTGGAGTCAGGAGCTGGGACCAACTTCTCTCATTTTGTTGGCTGGCACATCCATTCCCCATCCTTATGTTGAGTCCACAAGTCATCTCATTGCTGTAACAAACTAAAACTGTTACTCTGATCACTTTGGAAATTCTAAGTAAAACGTGTGAGTTGAGAATTGTGGATGAATGTGAAATATAGTGAAACATACTTTTAGCATCTATATAAACAAATACATATTTCTTGTAAGTCATAACATCACACTCTTTACTGTTCAGTGTGCCATTTTGTATTCTCATCGGTATATATGAGAATCTGAGTTGCTCCATAGACTTGACAACACTTGCTATTGTCAGTCTTTTTAAAAATTTAATCTATTTCTTTCTCATGTATTACTTTGTACCTTTGATTATAATATTTTATCTAGTGATAAAAGGAAGTTGATTAAATCTTATGGTTTACCTTCCTTTCACTTTATGCATGTATTACAGTTTCTATTAAGAGAAAAAAAAATTTTAGTTCCTTATTCTTCAATCTGGACTGGCATTTTGATTGGTTTAGACTAAATAAATGGAGTAGGAGTGATATTCTGGGACTTGTGAGGCTAAGGCTAAAAAGGATTGACAACTTCTACTTGGGAATTTCAGAATGCATAATCTATGCTATTAGAAGCTCAGCTCACATAGAAACCATATTGTGGTTAAGTAAGTATAGATTGACCACCCCAGTTAAACTCTCAGCTTGTCCTTAGCCAGTATCTTGTGAGTGAGTCCTTTTAGATGTCCAGTCCTAACATGACCGGATCAGTTGACAGAAGAAACCATCCAGCTAAGTTCACTCAACCCTCCATGGTGAGAGATATAAAAATGGTTTGTGTAAAGTCAACGAGTTTTGGGATGATTTGTTAAATAGCAATAGATAAGCAAAATATTTATACACAGAACTCATAGCTTTGGGCTCAATAAATATTTGCCAAGTTAATACATTCAACCATTTAACATACATTCTTTGTGTAGTTAGAGCTGTGCTAAATATTGCAGCGCTACTCTGCGTCTTGAGAAAAATAAAAGGCAATTGCTTCCTCAATTTGCAGATGATGATAGCATTTAGTTATAACATTTAGGAATCTTTGGCTATAAATCATTGACCCTCATTTGGCCTTTTTCAAGAGACTCTTTATTCCAATCAGGCCCTGCTGGGAGCCTGGACTAATTTCCCTAGGCAACAAGTACTATGAATCATCCACCCTTCCTCCCTCCCTCTTATAGCCCTTGTAGTGCCCAGGAACCCAACAACACCCGCTGCTTGAGTAACAGTGGAAATATGACCTACTTCAATCACGTCAGCAGAGATTTTGTCTTGCACATTTCATTCTTTGAGTAAATGAGGTGCAATCTTGAATAGCTGTAGGATAGTAAATTGATCGCTGATGGGGCTCATCTGAACAGCCCCCATCATCCACCACTCAGCTGCAGTTTACAGGCAGCTGTGACCGATTAAGTCCAAAAAGAACACAGCAATTGTCGCTGCCTTGATGCCCAGAGCAGAGAATGCCCTTTTTACCTCTTTTGAGAATGAAAGAGACAGGATGAACCACCATGATGCACTCTGCCCCCGACTTCATTCCTGCCCTTCCTGTTCCCAGAGGGGACACAACATTAAGAGACATTTGGTATTATTGATCACGTTGGTTAGATTTAAACCTAATATTTTCCCAAGTCATCATTTATCAGATAAGGAAGAAGGAGGCACTATTAGGTTAATACATGCTTTGCTAATCATACAGGAATTGAGTCATGACTAAGACCACTTGTTAGGTCATTAAAATTTTAAACAGTTGACAATGCCTTTTCAATACTGTCTCTCTCTGCTTCCCTGGAAATTAAGATTTTTTTTCTCCAAAACTGATTATACAGGGCCAGAGAAAGAGCACAGTGTGTAAGGCACTTGCCTTGCATGAAGCTACCTTGGGTTCTATTCCTACCACCCCATATAGTCTTCTGAATCCCTCTAGCAGTGAACATAGAGCCAGATAAAATACTGTGGTCCTGAGCACAGCTGGATATGACTCAAAAACAAAACAAATGGCCGAAAACAAAAGTGATCACATTTTGAAAGATATAAGGTAGTTTCTCCACAAGATTGATCATAGAGGCCAGAATATACTATCAAGAGCATCTCTAAAATATCATTGATTTCCAGTCCATCAAAACTCCTTCATTTCCTATCTACTTTCATGTTAATATTCATGAAGTAAAGTTTTCTGAGTATCTAATATGTACAAAATCCTTGGTGTAGAGATGGGGTGAGGTAAAATAGGGAAAAGGTATAAAAAGGTAAAACCCTCCAGATACAAAATTAATGATCATGGGGATGTGGGATACAGCATGGGAACTACAATCAATAATATTGTGATCTACTAAAGATAGAAGTAATAGTTGCATGGCAATAAAGATATGAATGCTGACAAATGTACAATAAAATCATTAAGCAATAAATTGTATGAAAATTAATTTTGCCACAAAAAAAGAAATGAATAAAAATGGAATCATACATATACTATATTGAAGAGCACAAAATTGTGGAAGGCTAGAGAGATAGCAGTGCACTTTCCTTGCATACAGCTAACTCAGATTCTGTCACCAGCATCCATAGTAAGCCATGAGCTCTGCCAGGAGTGATTCCTATGTAAAGAGCCTGGTGGAAGCCCTGACCACTATCAAAACCAAAATATAATGTAATATTCCATTTTCTGACTTTGACAAATTTATAGTCAAATAATCACTGTATCTCTGACATTACCGTCATCCCATTGATCATCAATTTACTCGAGCAGGCCCAGTAACATCTCCATTCGTCCTAGCCCTGAGATTTTAGCAGCCTCTTTTTACTTGTCCTTCCCAATGGCACTACATTAGAGGCTCTTTCAGGGTCAGGGGAATGAGACCCATCATTGTTACTGTTCTTGGTATACGAATACACCACTTGCCAGGCTCTCCCTTGCAGGCAGGAAACTCTCAGTAGCTTGCCAGGTTTTCAGAGAAGAACTAGGCTGGGAGCTTGGTTTTATAGTCCGGATTGTTGGCCATTGATGGGATTACATGGCACAGGGAGAAGTTTGTGGGTATGGCTGCCAAGATACTGGAAAATAGTGGATGCCATATAGAGTTTACTGATATTATGGGACAGTTTGTCCAAAGTGCTGTTACAGTGAATTGATTCTTCTAAACCAGCAGTATCCACAGCATCTGAGATTGTTTCAAATGTGAGTTCTCAGGGTGTATCCTTGGATCTCCTGAATCAGTGGTCATACATTAACAAGACACTTGGGATATTTGTGACACAGTAACATTTGAGAAATTTGAAACCAGAAAAAGAGAGCAAATTGATTATGACTTATATAGGTAAGGAATACGCCATGACAGATATCTGGTGAGTGGTGTGTTTATCAAGGCATTTGGGTCAGACCTAGATGAAATTCAAGTAACCTGGGAAAACTATTCAAATGACTTAGTCATAAATGGATATAATATAGTGCCTATCTCTAAGGTCACAAGAAAATTGGTAATATTTGGAAGATAGGTGAGTTTGGGACTGAAAAGTGTGCAAGGGAAGAAAACACTTTAAAGGAAAATCATTTGTATAGCTGTTTCAGCTAAAAAAGGTAAAGGGGATAATGGTAGATACCTGGATTGAAGATGCACATAACAAAAATAGGGGAATTTGTATTAAAGTGAAACTGGACTAGCTCCACAATGGGTCTGAAGGGGAAACCATGTATGAAATTATCACATAGTCCACTCCCGCAGATGTTTATCATACTAGAGTTTATTTTAGGGCTTAAGTTAGTAGTTTTAGGTTCCCCTGATATCCAGATCTCTCTCTCTCTCTTTCTCTCTCTCTTTCTCTCTCTCTTTCTCTCTCTCTTTCTCTCTCTCTCTCTCTTTGCTACCTGTGTCCTGCATTCTCTACCCCTGCCTGCTGTTTCTCTTTATAGTGAATGATATCATGACCCATTCCAAGTTTTCCTCTTCATATGATGTCATACATCCTGTACTCCACTGTGCTCGATCTACGGTATGAATTGGAACTGGAATCTGAAACCCCGGAACCTGTACCCCCTTAATGCTGAATGCACTTTGTCCTTTTGTCTTCCTTTGTTCTCTGATCACATGCACACTGGGGAGAACTAATGCTTTGCCTGCCTTCTACTCAGGCATAGGTGAAGGATCAAAGGTATGTGTCACTTCTGAGTTTTCTTGCATTGCCCTTTAACCATTTGCATTTATCTGGCCAGCTCTACTAATGTAGGTGAGATTTAAAGTGACCAACTATATTTAACTAGATATCCTGACACCCTTTCTTTCTCCCCCCATTTCCACTATAACAGTGGGCAGAAAAAGGTCATGAATTCAATGATGATGAAGCTGATGAGAGTACTTTAGTCTTATCTTGAAAATTTTGTCCCCTGAACCTTATGATATCTTGCCAATATCTTGACTATAGATAATGTATGGGATTGAATTAAATGGAAGGAGATATGAATTTTTCCTCTCAATTTGATACCTATATTGTGCTCCTCTGGGGACCCCAAATACTTCCCTGAAATAGACACAAGGCAGCCCTTTAACTTCACAGTAAAAAGGTTCCCCAAATGCAGCTCAATTTTTCATACTATGTAATATTTTGCATTATGCACATGGTCACGTAATGTAAAGGGTAATTCAAGGTTGATAAATTAGCAGACAGGAAAAAGGCCTACAAGGAGGCTTAGTAATCCATTTAGCATTTGGTGAGTTCTATACAGCTCTGGGCTCTTTCCATCCCCAGAGGCAGTAAATATTTCTCTCTGGATGGTACTCAGTAGTTTGATATTCTATGCAGTGCATTCCAGTGAGAAACAGTCTTACCATGTTCTAGATTAGATCTTCAAAACAATGCTTCTGAGGGTCTTTTCAGTTAAAAATGAAAACAAGAGCTGAGAGTGATATTATGAGCCAGACGCTTCTGTTCAGCTCACTAATAATATAAAATCGTTGACTTTCTTCCTTCTCCCACTTCTCTTTCTACTGAACTGTCTCTGCCTCTGTCCCTTTTCTTTCATGACTTTTCACTGCTGGCGATAGGCTACTGATGTTAAAGAAACAAAGCTCTAAAATGAAATTAAGAAAGGTTTAAATAGGGGAGCAGTTTACAAAATAATTCTGCTTTCTTTGTTTGATATGCAACACACTAGTTGTGACCCTGCATAATAATATATCTTCATAATAATACAAGACTTAGGAATGGAATTCCTACTCCATGTCGAGCTCAGTATGTGTCTATAGTATGACATATCTGACTGACCTAAAGGAAATAAAAAGCTCTTCATAAACACGTGTGAAATGATGGGTAAACTTATTGTCACTGGTGTGAATGACAGAAGAGGTCAGAACTGATAAAGTCTATAGGAATCCTGGCACATATGGGCAATAAATTTGACAGACTCACTAAGGCCACCATCAAACCTCTTATGAAGTCCCCCTAACTTATATCACTTGAAAGCTTGCCCACACTACCCAGATTTGGGGGAAACCAAGGTTCAGAGAATGAGGCAAATGTATGCTCCTTATAGAACAAGAAGTGAGTCCAACTTCACTCAGGGTTACAGGTCCTTACCTTTGATTGCAGAGAATCTTTTAAGGAAAAGAGAAGTAGTGACTCAGAAGAGTTTTATTTAAGGGGCGAAGAAACACATTCAAGAAAGAATTCGAGGAGAGAGAGCTCCTAAATTGAAAAGGAAATTGCACTCAAGAGAAAGGTTCGAAATGTCCAAAGGCAATAGAATCTGAGAATTTGTCTACAGAGCTGAATTTACCAAGGTGGAGGTGTTAGAGAACCCGAGACAGTGAATGGTGGAAGGAAAGACACTCTAGCACTGTAGTAGACAATGTGGTATTGGAATGACATATGCTTCAAACCCTATCGTGAGAGTATTATAAATCATGGAGCATCAACTAAAATATAATACATAAAAATAAAGGACAAAGAGAAAAGGTTCAGAAGACTTCTGAATAGAGTGTCATAAGGTAAAAAATATGATGCATCCAAAATAGGATGTGGATGATCCGGAGCTGCGGCACGAAAAACGGACCCTCTGCTCCAAAAGACTTTGATCGAGAGGTCTTCTAATCCATTTTGGCACCCAGAGTGGCTTCTGGCAGCTATGCATCTAGACTGTGAACTGAGCTAAAATATCAGAAACCCAAAACCGCGTGGCCGCAATAACGGCCACGCAAACTCAGAGTCTTCACTCTCAGCAATGAAGAGAATTTATTAAATGATGCCTTTTCATCAGGCCTGATTGTTGAGGAAAAATTCCAAACAATAATAGTGAGTTCTCTATTGAAATATTGAATGTACTCAAAGTATAGAGAGAATAAAGGGAAGATTATTAGCTACTTAGGTGGGGGGTGGGTGGGAGGGGGGTATATTGGGGTTCTTGGTGGTGGAACATGTGCACTGGTGAAGGGATGGGAGTTTAATCAGTATATGACTAAGACTTAAACCTGAAAGCTTTGTAATTTTTTTCACGGTGATTCAATAAAATAAAAACTTAAAAAAAAATAAGATATGGACCAATCCAGAATAGAATTCCCCAGGTTGCTTTGGGAAGTTGATTATCCTGGTGTATTATCAAGATAGTTACCTAGAAGGACTTTAAGTCTTGCTAGTCATTTCATCTTTTCAGACTTTTGGGAGGCATCTTTTCTGCCCTGAGTGATTTCTGGAGAGGGTCGGGCTTTTTTTCAGTGCTGGCAGCCACAGCATTCCTATTCAGAATATATCTTGTCTTTCTGAACATTTACTAGTTTTATGGCTTTTCGTCTCCAAAACATTTTATAGTTTTATGACTACATGAAATATTCTGTGAGACTCACTTCCTTGACTGCTTTTGGGGAAGGTTCAATACACCTAAGATGGCTGGTATTGTGATTTTAATGTTTCTTTCAAAGTGTTCACTACTTTGACAAAGTTGTTTCATTAAACGTAGTTAACTCTCAGCTGGTAAATTGAAGAGAAACTGAAGATAAGGTGAACTTAAAAAAAAAAACACTTGAAAATCACATGTGTGAATTCTGAATGCAACATCATCATTCCTGAAGACAGAATTGGCTTTTCCATCAGGACTCCTGAGCTAGATAGAACTATGGAGAAATAAGTCGCACTTGAGGCTGTGAGGATTATTTACAAAAGAAAGTTAGTTGCCTTGCAGGTCCGATCCTAATGGACACTTTATTGAGCTTATTATCTTGTTGATAGCAGACACAATCACTTTGCTACCGGTTTCCTCTTGTTTCAGGCCAAAATGATCTGATCTTTATAGGAAAACATAGTGATTCAGTGAAAATGCTAGACTGGATAACAACAAACCTAGCTAGATTTCTTTCTCCACCACTAAATTACTGACTATGAGTCATCATACTTCCTTTGGCTCCACTTGGCTACTTACAGAACAATAATTCCAACCCTTGGCATTTGTATCAACATATGTAGCTTCAAATCATTTGCATTTTCATATTTCTACTATGGTCTCAGAAATAAAGGTCACAGAGTTGCACATTACCTGGTTTCCATGCGACGTCACTCATGCTTGAGGTTCACCCAAGCATGTAGAAAGCGGCTTGGAGCGTGGCAGCAGTTGGGTTGTGGAGGTTGGTGCTGGGGCTGGGTCCCTTGGGGTGGGGAGGGCTCTCACCCGCCCCCCTCTGGGGCACCCTGAGTGACAACTGCTTGGCGTGGAGTCTGGTGACATATTTTGGAGGCCTAATTTTATGCTCCTTTCACGCCCATAAGCCACCTCCTGCTGGCGCCATCTATATTTTTCCCACTGCAATATACTTGTGACTTTTTTGGATAACATTCTCATTCAAATTTAAAATAAAAACACTATTTTATTTAACTTATTCACTTATACAGGGGGCAATAGCATATTTTGTCTGGCTCAAATGAAAATTAAAACTTTCACACCTTTCTCTCCTTTCTGGGAGAAGCAGCTGTGAATTCTGGACAGTGGTCAATGACTCTGGACTCAATGGAACCCAGGAACAGAGGTCCTCTGCCTGCTCCCCCAGTCTCCAATGACCCAGGGTTCATGCCCATAAGCCACCTCCTGCTGGCCAGATAATCTCCTCATGGGCTATAGTCAAGAACTCATGGCTGCTTCTCCCAGAAAATGAGCATAAAATGAGGCCCCAATAACCATGTCACCAGACTCGGTGCCAGGCCGAGTATTTATATATATATATATATATATATATATATATATATATATATATATATATTTGCCTGACTGGGAACACATGTAAACGTGATTAGAGGCTGCACCAAAAACCTCCATTCCTCTTGGAGACCCTGGCAAGCTACAGAGAGTATCCCGCCCACACAGCAGAGCCTGGCAAGCTACATGTGGCGTACTCTATATGCCAAAAACAGTAACAATGGCCATTCTCATTCCCCTGACCTTGAAAGAGCCCTGAATACGCCATCGGGCTACACTAGCACACAACTAGAACGAATGGAGACATACTGGCACCCACTCGAGCAAATCAATGAACAACAGGATGACAGTGACACAGTGATTCAGGTCTCAGAAACACACCATCAGTCAAAGAAGAATAACATATATTTTATTTTAGTTTTGCTTTTGGTTTTGGGGGTGCTCGGGTCTGACTCCTAGCTCTACATTCAGGGATTGATCACTCTTCATGATGCTTGAAGAGCTATCCAGGTTGCTGGGGATCAGGTTGGCTGCATGCAAGACACCACCCTATCTGCTGTCATATGCTCTGGTCCCAAAATAATATTTTCTAAAAATAATAATATTACATGATTACTTAAAGTCATGCTATAACAAATGGTTCAGTATGCTCTTGAATCATAGCTATTAATTGTTTAAAGATGTGTATTCCTTAAAATGGTTTAAAAATACATGTTATAATTAAATAATTAAAACTTTGTGTAAGTTTCTTTCCCCTTCTTATCAAACTTAAAGAGACTGGTAATAATGCAAAAACAAACTGATCTGAGATTTTTGCTTGGATATTAGTGACAACCTCTTCTTGTGAGCTGCCACATTGTTTTGCTTTTGATTAGAAAAGGATAAAACTTTACATTTATACTGATAAGAACCCCAATCCTCTGAAAAGAATTGCTCAGTAGAGACTGTGCAATAGAACCATTCTTGACCAATGTTCTCATTGCCGTATTATAAATTATGTCTGTGGTATGTTTATCTACAATTTTACGTACATACCTGATATATCTGTGCATGTTATTTGCATGTTACTTAACAGTGCATGCTCAACATTGCACCCATAAATATGCATGAAAAATTTATCAATATATATAAAATGTTATGTCACCTTAACTCTTCTCAATATAAATATAGTCTCTCCCTACTTATTTTCTTTTCCTTTCTAAAACTGACTTTAAAATCTTGCTGACCAGAACTACTTGCAGTTGAACTCTTCGATTCATCTAGATTTTTCCCACTGCAATATACTTGTGATTTTTGGGATAACATTCTCATTCAAATTTAAAATAAAAACACTATTTTATTTAACTTATTCACCTATACAGGGGCCAATAGCATATTTTACATGGCTCAAATGAAAATAAAAAAACTCACACGTTCACTGTATCACTGTCATCCTGTTGCTCATTGATTTGCTTGAGCGGGCACCAGCAAAGTCTCCATTGTGAGACTTGTTGTTACTGTTTTTGGCATATCTAATACACCATGGGTAGTTTGCCAGACTCTGCCATGTGGGCGAGATACTCTCAGTAGCTTGCTGGGCTCTCCAAAAGGGGCAGAGGAATCAAACCCTGATCAGCTGCATGCAAAGCAAATGCCCTAGCCTCTGTGCTATCGCTCCAGTCCTTCACACATTAAAACATCTAAAAAACATGCTAGATTTGTGAACAGCCTCTTAATATTCATAGGGTACTAACCCAGTATAGCTCAGGGATCTATGATTTATTTTCATAAAAATTGGATTGCCTTCAATACTCTACACTGTAACACTGTATCACTGTCATCCCATTGATCATTGATTTGCTCGAGCTGGCACCAGCAATGTCTCCATTCATCCTAGCCCTGAGATTTTAGCAGCCTTTCTTTACTCATTTTTCCCAGCAGTGCCGCATTGGAGGCTCTTTCAGGGTAAAGGGAATAAGACCCATCATTGTTACTGTATTTACATATTGAATATGCCACGGAGAGATTGCCAGGCTCTACTATGTGGGCAGGATGCTCTTGGCATCTTGCCAGGTTCTCCGAGAGAGAGAACTAGGCAATAAGAGGTCTTCTGGGAGCATTGTTTTATAGTCTCTGGATCTTGGCCATTGATGAGATTACATGGCACCAGGGGCAGTGTGTGGGTGTGACTTCCTAGCTACTGGAAAATGGGGGGTCTGGGTGGAGGAGGTCCAATCCCGATCTGAGAAGGCTTGGAGATCTCAGTCCTGGGTCCTGCACACCTGGGTTCCTCTGCTGGTTCCTTCATGCATGAGGCTTGTCTGAACATGTGGAGAGGGGGCTTGAGTCAATACTCTACAACTTGCAAAATTTGAAAATAACTCAGAGGCAATGAAATAATGCCACAACAGGGAGAATTTTGTAAAATACTTCACAATATTTTCTTAAGTTCAAATATTAGGTTATTTTTTACATACAGTACAGCCTAAAAATCTGGCATGAACCTTTTATTCTCTCTGGCGATATGTGGCCCTTAATATCCTAACTTCAACCATGGGAGAGAGGTGTCACGACTCAATCCAATCATGTTTAATTACAGTACAAGTTACCAGGAAAATTTTACTTGACAAGACTATAAATATACAATTCAAATAATAGCAGAAGGGTGTGGTCGGAAAAGGTTGTGAACCAGTAAAATGAAGTCCAGCAGCCCAGAACAAAAATTATCAGGCTCTGGATATTTCCTTGTAATATTACCCTGATGAGGAACGAAATAATAGTTCTCTAGACAGAACCTTTAAATTTACCAAAATATACAAATATTAAAGATTTCAAAAGCATGAAGTCTAGGTATCTAGGTATCTAAGATGGACTTAATTTAGCTCCTATATGTATATAGCTCCAGATGTCTAGTAGCAGGACCACCTAATTTGGTGGTCTAATCTGTACCCACACTAGACTTTTATACATATTTGCCTCAAGTATTTACTTATCAACATCCTCATAAATAATGACAGTTGGCACTTTCATTTTAAATTTCTATGACACCGTTTTAGTTACAAGCATTTCTTGATCAGTTATGATTATTATAATATCAATAGAATTTCACTGGCCCTATAACTGATTGTGTTTGGGTTTTTTTATATATCAAAATTTTAGAGTTACTGGAATTCAAGGACAAATACTATAAAGCTTAGATAATAACAATTTAGGCAATAAAATAAAGTTAGTAATAATAACTAGCATTTTGGTTTTTCTACCTCATTTAAATCCCAAATCAATTTTATTATGTAGAAACTATTTACTAGCCTATTTTTCAGATAAAAAAAATTATTGTAAATACAATATTTACTTTGCTCAAATCAATATTTAATGGAATTAAGTCCTAAGTTTTAACTTTTTACTTAAATGAATTTTACAATAAGTAGGATATTTATGTGTTTTGTTTTTTAATTTGAGCATAGGAAAATGAGACCAGGTTATAGTTTGTTTTGACTCTGTACCATGTATTTGTCACGAGCTACCCCAGACTCTGTGCTAGAGAAACTCTCCCACCAGTAGGTCATTCCTGGTGATGCTCAGGGGACCATGTATTGCTGAGGATTGGACCAAGCTTTCCTGCATGTAAAACATCCATTCAGCCCAATGAGCTATGTCTCTGAACCTAAAAATATGATATTATTAAAGATAGATGGGATTCAAGAACTTTATAAAAGGGAAAAGTTCAATCTGACAAAGTTTAGATTTTGTCTGTGAAATCTCAATGTGAAGTGAATGGTTTACATCAATGTCCTTTCTTAGACTCTGAAGGGAGAACAAATTGTTTTCTACCCCTCTAGACTCTTTTGCTTAGTATAATAATTAAATTGCCATGAGATAGATTAACAGGAAAGAAACAAATTTTATTACCTAAGTATGGGAATCTTGCAAAGACATGTGATTTCCCTACCATTCAGGTAATTGGTATTTCTCTGTCAATCCAAATGGCAATTGGGAGTTAAAAGAGATGTAAGGATAGAAAACAGTTTATAGAAGATAGTGGAAATAAAATGTAAACAAACACTTTTCATGCCATGAGAGACCAAGAAAAACAGACACCTGTAAACAAGCAGGTTTGCTTATTTTCCCCAGCTTACCCTATTAAATTAATATTCTTTGTGATTATATCTCTGGCAATAACTCCATTCTCAGAGCAGAATTCCTTTTTAAATTCTTTTAAGCAACTCCTAACTCCTGCTTGCTCCAACAGCAGACACAACACTCCATGTACATGTACACTTTATCTTCCTGACTGCCTCTTTTGCAGGTAAACTCCAAAAAACACACCGAGGAAAACAGAGGCATAACTTTCAGCATCTGATCATCAGAGAGGTTTTTGAATTATTTGATTCATCTTGCAAAGATATCCAAGCACTGTAGCACTGTAGCACTGTCGTCCTGTTGTTCATCCATTTGCTCAAGCAGGCACCAGTAATGTCTCCATTGTGAGACTTGTTACTGTTTTTGGCATACCGAATACACCACGGGTAGCTTGCCAGGCTCTGCCAGGTGGGCAGGATACTCTCGGTAGCTTGCCAGACTCTGCAAGAGGGACAGAGGAATCGAACCCGGGTTGGCTGCATGCAAGGAAAATGCCCTAGCTGCTGTGTTATTGCTCCAAAGATATCCATCTTTGGAGTAAACAAATGGGTTTACATCAAATTAAAACCTTGTTAGATGGCAAAAGAAAAAGTCTAAAGTAAGGAATTTTACTGAATGGGTGAAAATATTGACATACAATATCTTAAATGAAGATCCAATATCCAGCATCTATACAGAATTTACAAAGTCTCATAACAATAAAAAAAAAAAAGGCATAACAAACAAAGAAAAAAACAGGCTACCTAGATCCTCTGCACACACAGTCCCCTTTCAACTGTGCAGCTCCTGCAGAGTATTGGACGATTCTGAGAGTCCTGCATAGTCCATTACCTGCCACACCCTCAAGTCCCAGCAAGGCTATCTTCTCTCCTATGCCCTAGAAGCAGTAATTTAGTGTTCACTTTGCATATATCTTTGGCACTCTTTGTTAAGTTTATTCCCAGGTATTTTATTTTCAGAGGCACAATTGTGAATAGGCTTGTTTTCAAAATTCCTTTCTCTTCTATGAATTGCTTGCATTCAAAAAGCCATCGATTTCTTTGTTCTCATTTTTTCAGCCACCCCCTGTGGTGGTCAGGGCTTACTCATGGCACTATTCTGGGATCATTCCTGGCAGGATTTAGGAGACCAAATGGAGTCCCAGGCATCCAGCTCCGATTGGCTGCATACAAGACAAGAGCCCTGTCTACCTTAGTATCTCTCCAGCCCAAGACATGGATTTCCTCTCACTGATTTTTTTTTTTTTTTAGGACTGCCACTTTACAGTAACCATCTACTGTTTCTAGGCTTTTTATAGCGTCTTAGGGTTTTCCAAGGATAGTGTCATCTCACCTGCAAATGTGAAAGTTTGACTTCTTTTCTAATGTGGATGCCCTTTACATCTCTTTCTGGCCTAACTGGCAGTAATAATGCAAGATCTCCCAAAATACTATGTTGGACGGCAGTTGTTAACCCACCTCTATAGCATATCGTGAGTGGGCAACCTTGTATTCTGCCTAATCTTAGATGAAAGGTTTTCAGGTTTTCACCACTGAGTACACAGTTTACTGTTTGTGGTAAATGACTTTAAGTTTGTTGAGGAAATTTCCTTCAATCTTCATTTTATTAAAAGATTTTATCATGAATGTATGTTGCACCTTGCCAAGTGTGTCTATTGATATGGTCACGTGAATTTAGTGTTCCTTGGCATATTACATTGATTAAATTGATATATTAAAGCAGGTTTGCATCCCCAGGATGAATAATACCTTGCTATCACGTGCAATATTTTAAATATATTTTTGAATTTGATTTACTAATATTTTGAGAATATTTGCATCTTTATTCATTAGGGTATAGACCATTCATTTTCTTTTTACGTGGTGTGTCTGCTTTTGGTATCAGTGCAATGCTTGCTTCATAGAAACTGGGGGGATTTCTGTCTTTTTTTATCTTTCTGAAAGAGTCTAAAAATGATTGATCTTTAACGGTTTGGTATGGATTCACCAGTAAATCCATCTGGGTCTGGGATTTTGTTTTGGGGTATATGACATTTCTGATTACCATTTCAATTACCTTGGCAGTTATTGGACTATTTAGGTGATCTCTTTTATCTTGATTCAGCATTGGAAGGTAGATAGTAGTACAAAATGTATCTATTTCTTCTATGTTATCCAGTTTTATGTCATAAATATTTTCATAGTTATCTCTCATTATTCTTTGGATATTTTGGCATTTTTTGTGATATCTCCCCTTGTTTCACCTTATTATAGTATTAGAGTTTTATACTGTTTTGTCAATCATATTTATTCACTAAAATTTTTTCTTTCTTTCATTGATTTAAAATAATTTTATAGCTTCCATTTTACTAATTTTAGTTCTAAGTTTTCTTATTTCCTTACTGCTGTTTGTTTTGGGTCCTCTTTATTCATGTTTTTCAACTGCTTACATCATGAAGTTTGGTTATTTTTTTCTTGACATCACTTTTGCTGTGTTACATGTTCCATATGTTTCAGTAACATACCTTCTTTCTTATTTGTTCTAGGAATCTTGATTTTTCTATGATTTCTTACTTGACACATTTTTCATTAGTAAATGCTTTCCGAGTGTTTGAATTTTACTTTTTACTGCATTTCTGTTTAGGATTAGTTTCCATGTTTGAAGCTTCATGACCTGAAGGGACAGTGAATATGATTTTTATCATATATATATATATATATATATATATATATATATATATTATGACCCAGTATCTGTTCTACCTTGGAGAATGACCATGTGCACTGCAAAATAATGTGAACATATTTGGGGGCAGCATGAAAAACCCTATGCTCCTAGTTTATTGGCCAGTACCTAGCATAATCCTAGAATCCAGAAATTGGGAGAAATACAAATATATAATTTTTTTCGATTGAGGAGTCCCTCATACAGGATGAAGGCACCATATCAAATCAGATCTAAATGTTTGAAAAATAAATAACCACTTTGCTTATTTATTAACAGGGTATTATAATAATGTTTAATTTATTGGGTTCCTTAAGCCAGACGTTTTAAATGCTCACCCATGGACTCGTACTAGTACACCAGTGTCAGAAAGAATGAAAACTAATGGCTTAAAGAAACTGACTTTTTTCTTACAGTTCTAAAGGCCAGAGTCCATGATCAAACTGCTGCAGACTCAGCTTTACTGGAGAACTCTCTCCGATTTGCAAATGCTTGTCTTTCTGCTGAGCAGCTGTGTGAAAGGCTGCTATGAACTTTGTGTGCACACATCCTGGTCCTAGAAGGGCACCAGTCCTATCGAATTAAGGATAAGTCTCTGATACCACTTAGTATTGACTACTTTCTTACAGGCTCTATCTCCAAATATAGTTACAGTAGGGATAAGCACAACCTCTTAGAAACTGAGGGCATTATGGAAGCAAAAATCCAGTAGGAGTGAAGCTAGAGGGTCTATAACCCTGGAATCTGGGCCACACGAATTAGTTGGTAAGGGTGCCCTTCCTAAGTTCATATCGCAGTTTTCAATACAAAGGACTCCATTCTCAGAGCATTTTCTTATCAACTACTTTGTACTTCCCTTGATATCTGTTTCTTATCTAAAACATTAAGGTAGTGACTGAGCAATCTATAGCTTTTAATCTCTGATCCATCAAGGTGTTAAGGGTTTAGCACCCGAGTAAGAGCATGCAGAGTGATTTAATTTGCTAGAAAGGAGCAGTGGAGGGCAGATTCGGCAAAGCAGGTGTGAGTACATGAACTGAGCCATGGAGCTCTAGTGAACTGTGGCAAATGCCAGTTACCAAGAGAGTCCAGGAGGAGAAAGTGTAATGCCACAAGAAAGAAATGGTTTTAACCTGGGTATACCTGAACCATGTGGAGAGAAAACGTGGTTTTTATATTTGCTTTTAAATAGTTCCCTCAATGTCTTGAACTGGCTAACCTGGACAAGCACATTCACCCCATGCAAAAACAGCAAATTATAGGTCTCTACTTACTCAGGAGGGTTGGAACAGAGCACCTGGCTATTTTCATGCAACCCCCACCAGTGTTTATTTTTGCCTCTAGGATGAAGGCTTATTATGGAGCACAATTAACTCATCAGCTGCTATTAGCCAGGCCAGATGATTGCCAGGATTTTCTGGGAAAAGTCAAACCTCTCACTGCCCTTCCCAGAAAGGACTTTCTCCTGCCAGGAGGCTGTTTAATCAGAGCCACTAACAATTGTGAAGGGAATGGCAGTTGTATTACACAATGCCTTTCCAGCAGGAAACCACAGGATTGTAAAGTAATAATAATAATCATAGTAAGGAACAACAGAAAATTGAGTGACGCCTGCCTACATCACCTGCAGTGTGAAGATGTTTTCCTCAGCTGTCTTCAAGGATCTTTCTGTGATCTTAATCTTGATGCTGTTATCAATCCTTTTTATAGTTTATGGTCAATGAGGTTGTCATAAAATCAAGCATATTATACATTATGCAGGTACATGTATGAAATACATACAGAATTCTTCAAAATTCAGCCTGCATTTATTGTTTTGCGTTTTGGGTCACATCGGGCATTGCACAGGGGTTACTCCTGGCTCTGCACTCAGGAATTACTCCTGGCAGTGCTCAGGGAACCATATGGGATGCTGGGAATCGAACCCGGGTCGGCTGCGTGCAAGGTAAATGCCCTACCCGCTGTGCTATTGCTCCAGCCCCTCAGCCTGCATTTACGCTAGACATCTGCATCAAATATTTTCAACCCCCTTACCTGCCTCTCTCTAATGCCACATTCTAATCATTTCATTTCTTTCACTTCTTACTATGGAACACGGCAGTAGGCACCAGAGCAGATAAGATCTGTCCCTGCATAGCAGATAAGACCTATCCCTGCATAGCGACCCAGTCCAGTAGGGAGTGTCTGGGCACATTTTACAAGCACCAGGTATCCGGCCTTGAGTATCACCCAACACCCCAAGAAATGCCACCTGTGCTTAGCAAGTCATTCCTAACTGCAGCATCGAGACCTAATTGGGATTGGGCTGGGGCAAAGCAGAGTTGGAAAGGTGATAGGTCAGTGATGCTAAACTTTATGTGATTGGACCATCCTCTTAAGCTGAGACTTTCTATAAAGCATGTGTGTATTTGGCAATAAAGTGAACAGCCATCAGCCGTCTGTTGGCGTGGTTTTCTCTGCACACACTTCATCCTTTGCCCCACGTCTGCCAGTGTACAATGTGTCTGGGCATATTGGGGAAAAACTGTTTCCCAACATCTTACCCTTTTCAATCCAATCACCACAAAGTCAGTGATTTTTCAAAAGGTACTATATTTTCTATGTGCTTGCTTAATTCCTATGAAGTATTATTATTATTATTATTATTATACTTTAATGACTTTAAATGAAGTTGAAAGATGAGGGCAAGATCCAAGAAGCAAATAATAGTACAGATGTACGTAACCCTTAGGCCAAGGAGGAGACCAACTCAAGTCCTTTTACATTTTATTGAAATAGATTTATTTTATTCATTTTAATGAATAAAATAAATTATTTTAATGTTTTTAGTGAAAATTAGTTTCATTTTAAATTTTATTAAATAATATTAGTTTTATTAAATGAAGCTGTATTTGATTTTATTAAACAAAATTAAGTCTTGCTAATTTGCTAATTTTATTTTTATCTCCCAACCCCCTTAGTATTATTATGTTTTGTGATGACCAAGTCAGCTCATGGCTGGCTATAGGTGCTCACACGTTTTTGTGGTACTCATACACTTCACCACCATGCTCCCTGAATATTGCACTTTTTTACTATTATGCTTTCAAACGTGACCACCAGGATTTTTTTTTTCTTTTTGTGTCACATCTGGTGGTACACGGGGTTTACTCCTGGTGTGCAAGGAAAATGCCCTCCCTTCTGTACGATTACTCCAGCACCAGGACCTCTTTCGCTAATTATAGTTCTCACGCCCATTTTAGTTGTAGCTTTCTATATAAATCTTGTGGTTATCACCCATGCAGTCCCTAGGGTTGTACTTTCTGGCCCGTGATGCCGGTACAGTTGCCAGTTGCTTTGTGTCTCAAAATTTCCACCCCTTTGTAGTGATGCTCACAGGTACCTTGCTTTAGTGTAGCTGAAAATCTCTTATGGAGCAGGAGATCACAGCCAACAGAACTGCCAATCTCAAACAGCTAGGATCATGGTAGATACATGTGACAGCAGTGACCTTTGAGTTGAACTTGGGACCTTATGCTTGCAAGGCAGGCATTCTGAATCAATGGGCTGTTCCTCAAATCCAAAGTGATTTTTCTAAATAAAAATGTGTCAGATTATGATAGCACTCTTAGAAAATTCAGGAAGTTTTCATGGCCTGCGTGACTGACAAGATGGGGCATATTCAGGGTGGCTGATGGGCTGGAGCAGAAGCACAGTGGGTAGGGCATTTGCCTTTCACTCAACCGACCCAGTTTCTATTCCTCCACCCCTCTCGAAGAGCCTGGCAAGCTACCGAGAGTATCTCGCCCGCACGGCAGAGCCTGGCAAGCTATGCGTGGTGTATTTGATATGCCAAAAACAGTAACAAGTCTCACAATGGAGGAGTTACTGGTGCCTGCTCAAGCAAATCGATGAGCAACGGGATGACAATAACAGTGACAGTGTGACTGACCTGATTCAACATTTAAAATGGCACCCTGATCCCTGAGCACAAAGTTAGTAGTCAACCCAGAATACATCCAGGTGTGGCCCCAAACAATAAATAAACATATAAACTAATTCCCACTTTGTGACCAAGACTTATCACGGCCTACTTGACCAAGAATTTGCCTACTTTTCTTTTTTTTTAATTGAATCACTGTGAGCAACACTTACAAAGCTTTCATATTTGAGTTTCAGTCATACAATAATCAAACACCCATCCCTCCATCAGTGCACATTTTCCACCACCAATGTTCCCAGTGAGACAGAGAGTCTCTTGCCCGCACACCTAGCTGTCTTCCCCGGGGCCCCTCAGAGGGGATGGGCTCCAGCTTCCCTCCCCGCTCCGAGTAGAGCTCCCGGCTGCCAAAGACCACCGGAACCTAGCTACAGTCATGCTTGAGGCCCCTCTCTACACGTTTGGACAGGCCTCATGCATGAAGGTACCGGCAGAGGAACCCAGGTATGTGTAATCCCATCAACGGCCAACATCCTGAGACTTAAAAGCAAGCTCCCAGAAGCGCGAGGCTTGAGGCCATGCAACATCTTGTATCCTACTTCTCCCTCTGGGAGAAACTAGCAAGCTTCTGAGAGTTTCCTGCCCAAATGGGACAGCCTTACAAGTTTTCCATAGTGTATTCATATGCTAAAGGCAGTAACAAGCTGGATCTCATTCCCTTGACCTTGAAAGAGCCCCAGTGCGACATCGTTGGGAGGGCTGAGTCGAGAGAGATTTCCAAAGTTTCAGGGAAAGGACGAATGGAGAGGTTACTGAGCCCACTCGAGAAATTTCATGATTTTGTGATTCTGAATGTCCCCAGTATCCCCAGCCCCCATTCCACACCTCCCCCTGCCTCTATGGCAGACAATTTTCCCCATACTTTCTACTTTTGGGGATTATGGTTTACAATAAAGATACTAGGAGACACACACCTCCATCCCAAAAAATCCCTCCATCTATCATTAATGCAGTGATCCCTTCTCATCCCAGCTGTCTTCTCCACCAGCTCATGAGGCAGGCTTCCAAACATGGAGCAATTTTCCTGGCCTTTGTCTCTACTGCCCTTGGGAGTCAGTCTCATATTATGTTATATTTGCATTTATATTCCACAAATAAATGTAGACATTCTATATATGTCCCTCTTTTTCTTACTCATTTCTCTTAGCATGATACACTCCATGACCATCCACTTATAAGCAAATTTCATGACTTCATTTTTCCTAATAGCTGCATAGTATT
The DNA here is from genome assembly GCF_027595985.1 of Sorex araneus. Taxonomy (NCBI): domain Eukaryota; kingdom Metazoa; phylum Chordata; class Mammalia; order Eulipotyphla; family Soricidae; genus Sorex; species Sorex araneus. The sequence continues at coordinate 15,672,576 of NC_073302.1, read as the reverse complement.
TCATTATGTAGACATACCAAAGTTTCTTTAACAGTCTTCCGTTCTCAGGCATTGGGTTGTTTCCAGATTCTGGCTATTGTGAACAGTGCTGCAATGAACATACAGGTGCAGATGTCATTTCTACAATCAGAGCAAAAGTCTTGGCCTTGCCCACTTTCAACTCCCCCACAGAATACTATTTCCCTGACTCATTTTGCTGTTTCCTTTTAATCTTAGAAAAGGGGTAACAGAGTCTTCCTGTCTCAGTGCCTTCGCATATACACTTTACTTGGAATGCTTTGGTGTCCTGTCTTCACTTGACTAACTCATCGATTATTCAAATCGGAGCCTAAATTTCTTCTTTTTAGTGACTTTTTTTTTTTTTGCTTTTTGGGTCACACCCCTTGATGCACACGGGTTACTCCTGGCTCTGCACTCAGGAATTACCCCTGATGATGCTCAGGGGACCATTTGGGATGCTGGGAGTCGAATCTGAGTTGGCAGCATGCAAGGCAAACGCCCTGTCTGCTGTGCTATCGCTCCAGCCCCATTTGTGTACTTTTTGACATTCGCAGTGGTTATAGTAGTCTGCTCTGGCAGTCATAAAGAAGCACTGCAGATTGGGTGTCCTTAACAACAGGAACTATTTTCCTAGGAATTCTTAAGTTTGGTATTTAAGATCCCAGTCACAGAGTTGTTTTTTTTCTGAAAGATGATTTGCTCAAGCGGGCACCAGTAACGCCTCCATTGTGAGACTTGTTGTTACTGTTTTTGGCATATTGAATACTCCAAGAGTAGCTTGTCAGGCTCTGCCATGTGGTCGGGATACTCTCTGTAGCTTGCCAGGCTCTCTAAGAGGGATGGAGGAATCGAACCCAGGTTGGTTGAGTGCAAGGCAAACGTCCTACCCACTGTGCTATCGCTCCAGTCCATCCAGCAAAGGAATCAAATAAACACATAAGGAGACAAGCACACACAAGGACCATCTAAGCTTTAGTTCCCCTAGGGAACTATCAGTGGTTTCTCAGGCTGGCCATTGATTCAATGCATTATCTATTGCTCTCCCACCTCTGGGGCTGACATTGCTTAAGTTGACAAAGACATCAGCATACAATAAGTATTTGAAGATCAGAGGCTGGGGTTTTGCACAGAATTAATCAGCAGGCACCTTTAAAGGCATAAAGTCCTGACAGTTTCTATTTTATTTTGTCCATAGTACCCCTATATCGAAAAGACCCTAAACACTTATTCTGTGCTTGCCAGGCACATATTTAAAGCTGACAGATATTAGTCATCTTTTCTATTCTATTCTTTTCAGCTGTTATACTCTTTCCTGGGTTGCACATTTGCAAATCCTTCACATTCTGAATTATTTTATTTTTATTGCATTCTAAACTGTTTGCATTCTAAACTATTTTACCTCAGGGCATAACCCATCCTTGAGGCTTTTTGTTAAGGTTCTTATAGGGACATAGATATTGTTTGGACCAGAGTCTCACACTTTGTCTTCATTTAACTTCCGTTACCTCTTTTCAGGCCCTATCTCCAAATAGAGTCACATCTTGGATCAGAGTTTCAACATATACATTTTGAGGGTCATTATTTTGTCTATAAAAGGGATCTTTCTTCATATGCATCCCAATAATATTATCTATTATAGTGAAAAATCTCATAATTTTATTTTTTATGGAAAATGTATAAAATATTTTCATGTATTTAAAAATATTTTGAAGTATTTTGGTTGTCTATTGTAAATTTCACAATATTGATAAATGACTTCCACTCTCTTCCTTATATTTATATTTCTATCATATTTAGAATAGTGCCTAATATAACATGTGAAGTAAAATACTGATTGAATGAGGAAATAATTTCTTCACTTAGTGAAAAAGTTCCATATCTGTGTGTTTGTCACCAGTATTAAACATAGTGCCTATACATATGGATGTGACATAAGTAGGCAGGCAGATAGGGAAGGACTCCTCCCAAGGTAATAGCAAAAGCCCACCTTGCAGAAAATAAGAAACAACAGTAACCTGGTAAGACCTCACCTATCACCAGCAATAGACCCAGAGAAGCTTCTATAGAAATGAAAGGCCATAAAAGAAATTTCAAAGACCATCACCACTCCCAACACCCCTGGTAACCTTCTGAGCAACGGATTTTGACATAGGTAGAAGCTCCACTTGGGGGCACGTTGAAGAAACCCTAAAAAGGCCACTTTGAACAAAGGAAGGGGGTGCATATGCTGCCCGAGCCCCTGTGCTGCTTGCACCCACGTGGCTGAGCTCATGTGGTGCCCAAGCACATGTGTCGCCCGCATCTCTCCTCTTGAGATGTGCATTTTTATGCATTCATGTCTAATATTGAGCATGTTACTCACTTTCTCTTCTTTCTTTCCTTCAAAACCTCAAAATAAAATGTTTTACTTCACTGCTTGTCTAACTCCTGAAATTCTTTTCTGCAAAGAGAGACAAGAACCCAGCAACCCTGGGTCCCAGGTAGCAGAGGTGGGTGAGGAGAAAGTGAACATCTATAAAACAAGTTAAGAATATGGTGATGGAACTACACTGTGTAATGCTGAGTGAACTTAATGATAAAAATAGGGATAGATACAGAATAATCTCTCTCATCTGTGGGATATGAAAATATATATAGTATGAGAGAGTAATAAATGACCAAAGGCAACAAAACTTGAATTGGTCTATAGAAGGGATGAAAAGGTAATAAAATGGTCAGGTTCTTGCCTTACATGTGGCCTGACCCAGGTCTGATACTAAACACTGCTATGGTCCCCCCAAACTAGCCAAAAGTAATACCTGAGCACAGAGCCTTGAGAACCACTGAGTGCATCCAGAAAAATCAAAGGAAAAAAGAGTTAGACTATAGAACTGAACTTACATGGAAGTGACAAACTTGGCCTTTGCAACACTGGAGGAACTGGGAGTTCTGGAGGTGGTTATGGTGCCAGGATAATGTATGCATAAAATTATCATTGTTTATACTAAATCAAGGTAGCTTAATAAAAATGGGAGCAAAGAATACATATGATAAAAATAAAATGAGCAAATGATATATTATTGATCAAGAGTATGGTGTGATTATTAATTACCCAATTTAAAATAACTTATTTTTTATTGAGTAAGACCTTGACATAGGATGTGGCAGAGTGAATTCATTGACTCAGCAAAATTATCAAGGACTAGTGTTGTTACCTTTCTCTACATTCAGCAAATGAACATGTCCCTTTAAAAAATGTCTTTTATGGATGTCTATTGTTAGGGCTGTTTCAATGGTCTTATTGATTGGCCATTTTCAAAATTAGAAAAAGATTTTTTTTTCTCTTCATCTGTTTCTTTTTAAGAGCAGTGGAATTAATTTTTTTTAAACTGAGGAAATTGCCCAAATAAACCACTTTTTAAGGTCTTTTGACTAAATCATGTGCAATCCATGATAAACAGGGTGGTGAAATAGTACAGAGAACAAGGTACTTGCCATGCATGTAGCTGACCATGGTTTGAATCCCTGACACTCCATGTAGCCCCCAACATTGACAGGAGTGATCCCTAAGCACAGGAGAAATTGTAATTCCCAAAAAGATTTTTTAAAAAAAGGAATGAATAACTATAAAGTATAATGGGACAATCATATTTGTTTTTCCATTAATGATTCCATCAACCCTTATTTGTATGAGTACAGTGTCTACTTGAACCAAAACAGATAGTTTTTTGAATGTAAAAATACAGGAAAGGCTGTTAAATAGGAAATCAATAATTTTTCAACAATACAAATATATCCAGGGAATTGGACTTGGTGAGGATAATTGCACTGAAAAAGAATAGTCTGTGATAAGGTGCAGTTATTGGAAAATATCAGGCTCAGAGTATTTCAAACCATCCCAATTAGCTGGAGTAAAAGTTGTGATGCAGATGACTGAAGTAGAAGACTATAAATGTCAACTGTAACATAATTACAGTATTTTTATGCCAAACCATTTTCAAATTAATTAGAAAACTTTGAAAAAAAATCAATTCAACTTGAATTTTAAAAACCTGATTCCTCAAGACACAAGCACCTAAATATATATATATATATGTATATATATATATATATATATATATATATATAAGGTCAGAGCAATAGCACAGTACATAGAGCACTTGCCTTGAATGCAGTTGACCTGGGTTTGATCTTTGGCACCCTGTATTGTCCCCTAACCATTTCCAGGAGTATACTCAATGCTCAGAATCAGAACTAACCCCCAAACACCACTGTGTGTATCCCCCAAATCAATAAAATAGAAAAATCAATATTAAACAGCAGCAAATAATTTTTTGTACTAAAGTTATAATCTTATAGAATCTTTTAGAGGTCTATAGGTTAACATAAATAAATATTAAGAAAATAATACAAAAAAACTCAATAATATTTAAATATTATATGTAAGATAAGAATTTATCTCCAATATATTCAGAGGGTCTTAATCTACCTCATTGTAATATTAACAGCCATTGTTGTTTCATTTAAAATTATGCTCCCTTAGAATTTTAGCTCACTGGTATATTTCCAAGTAAGTGGTATAATGAGTTGAATTATGTACCTTCCTCTAATAAATGATATATCAACACAGAATCAGCAAATGGGTTTTTGGAAAAATATGGTACTTTCAGATATAATTAAGGATTGCAGGATAAGACTATGTTGGTCTAAAATCCGATCAGTCTATGCCAAAAATGAAAGAGGGTGATTTGAGGATTGGAGACACAGGCAAGCGAGGATGAAGATGAAGATGAAGGCAGAGGTTGGGGTGATGCATCTATATCTCAGAGTGCCAAAAACTGCAGGTGGTAAATGGAAACTAGGAAAAGAGGCACAGAATACATTCACTCTCAGATCTTCTAGAGAAATCAATCAAGCCTGATGATTCTTGATATCACAATTCTGACCTCTAGAACTACAAGAGGTTAAATAAATTTCTCTTCTTTCTAACCACTGTCTGGTACTGTGGTCGACTTAAAAATGAAAATAAATATTTCATTATAAAGTAATTATGGGGAAGTCTGTATATCCCCAGAGTGTCACCTTCACTATAAAACAACATCTTGGTATGAGCTAGATCCTATTTTAGTTAGCAGCTTCTTAATGTTTTGGTGGTGATCTTTTTTTTTTAATATTCTGAAAAATCTGAAAGTTTTTATAGGAAAACCCTAAAGGTCTGTGTACTTTATATACAATTATAGATTTAGAGACTGTTAAACCAACTAGAACCTAGATTAACATAAATCCTTCTCATTTTTACTTTCAGCAGCACATGATGTGATAGCAAAGATATGGATGGAGTTTGAGAGAAAGGAAGAACAAAGACTCAGAACGTGGGCACTGGGGAAATAATCATGGAAGGCCAAATACTTGAGAGACTTTGAACTACACATTTCAAAAGTACTGAAGTCTATAGACTTTGTCTTATTAAGGACTCACCCCAGAATTTTACTTAGAGGAATCACATAGTTACCTGTTAGGAGTCAGAATAAAAAATAACAAATGCATTTTAGGAATTTTGATTTTGCCCCATACTCAGGGTATATTATCTTTCAAAGCAAAATTGTAATGCATGAACAACTTGATCTAAACTGGGACATATATTGCCCTAGCATTCCAGCACTGGTCATGTCCAGGGGAGCACATTTGGGGACATATGGAGCATTATGAATTGCACTCTTTCTGTGAAGCCCCAAATATGCTATTATATATTTTCCAATTGTTTCTTCCAGAGCAGAGTTAGTTTTTCCCATATGTGTCACTGCACATAACAACAACCTAACGAACGGGCCTCTGTGGCAAACATTATTAGATGTAAAAACAGAAAAAGAAATGAAGTTGTTGGAAGAAAGGGGCCAGTCTCACTCTCTCTGATTAGTTGTCAGTTCTTTAGAGTTTCTTTTTCCCCTTTACAATATTAAAATGTGACATAACTAAGAACCCCAATAGAGAGGGGGGAATAGGAGCCTCTATTTGGCCCAGAAAAGATAGTACTATGGAAAATTCTTGCAGTCTCTCTAGTGTGAGAGAGATAACGAATAAGAAGAGGCATGGATTTTAGAGAGATATAATCTTAATGTTATTTGCTATGTAATTTGGCCACGTGGCTAGTTGTTTCATTATATTTGTGATCTCACTTTCTCTGTCTTTCAAATAGAGAGACACTCTTGGTTGCTTTGAAACTAACATGCTAGGATAAATACGCTTACTTTAGTGTAAATTGGTTGATTAGAATATATTGTCATTTTCAGCCACATGGGAGAGCCTCAAAAACTCCCTGTGGTGTATTCATATGCCAAAACCAGTAACAATTCTGGGCCTCATTCTCCTGACCCTGAAAGAACCTCCAATGCAGCATTGTTGGGAAGGACAAGTAAAGAAAGGCTCCTAGAATCTCAGGGCTAGGAAGAATGGAGACGTTATTGAGATTGAGACTGCTCGAGAAATTCAAGGATCAACAGGATGATGATGATGATGATGATGATGATGATGATGATGATGATGATGATGATGATGATGATGATGATGATTTTACCCATATGGAGGGTGAGGTCACAAATTAGAGAATTACAGTTAAGGTCAAATGTATTAGTGTTTGGTGTCTCCTTATTAAAAACATTACATAACCTTATTTTTTGAGAAACTCTCAACCTTTTAAGGCCCAAAGAATCTTTTACTGGTCACACTTAAACAAAGAGGTGAAGCAAAATTAGAATTCAAATGCCTAAAGTTCTAACAGAATTCAAATGCCTGAAAGTTCCTAATTTGCAATAAAATATTAAGCAAGTCATATTTTTTAATACTGAGTAGTCATATTAAGCATGGGGGGAAAGGGCTGTACTAGAGTCTCCTTTGAGGTCTAAAATGTTTCTATCACTTTCAAATTCACAAACAGACAGCTATCCTCTCATCTTTCAGAATGAAGCATACATAGAAATTCCTATTAGTAGATTTTAATATGTATTCATTTCTTTTTTTGCATATGTGGATTGTAGTTATAACTATTAGGATAATAGTAAGTTCTATTCTGAACACTCACTGTGTATTGAAGTGGTCAAATGATTTGATTATTATGATGAGCTGAGGGATTAATATTATTATTCTATTTCAAATTAGAAAATTGATGCTTGATGAGAGAAACTTTGTGAAAAATTTTTTGGCAACCATTGGAACTGAGATCTGAGCCCAGATGATTATGTTACTTAGAAGCCTTCACTGTGTTCATCATCTTTGACTGTGAGTATACTTTTGTGTAATCCTGAGTATACTGTTGAATCAATAGGGAGGTGGAAGAAACAAAAGTCAATATTTCCTGATCCTACTATTTGTTGCTACATGGTAATAAAAATCATTGTATTAGTTGGTTTTAAAAGACATGGATTTAAGCTCATTGGGAGTATTTCCATAGAACGTCAATATTCTTTTCTATAAAATCTGACAGTGTCTGTGCCTACTTTCTAGGCTTCTCCTGATCATTGGAGATCACTATCCCATAGGATACTTGAAAGTGAAGGATTAACAATGTTCAATAAATCAGCCCCAGATATTCTTTTTGTCTGTTTTGGGCTGACTCCTGACTGTGCTTGGGGATCGTGTCTGATGGTACTCTAGAGAGTGTTTGAACTGGGATTATCTGTGTGCAAGTCAAGTATCTCAACCCCTGTCCTATCTCCCAGTCCCATTCCCAGATTTTCTTAGTGCTGAGAGTGACTTATATTTGGAAACATTCAGATAAGTAGAGTTTTTGGTTTTATATATTTTGATGTGTTTCAAAGGTACTGATGATACTTGTATTTCTTAGTAGCATTTCCCAGCCAGGGTGCTACTTCCAATGGGTAGCATTAGTGGGGTACACAGCCTGAGACTAGGGAACAACCAGTAGGAGAGGGGGACCACACAAAAAAAACTACATAGAAAACTACAAAAAAACCCTACAGTCTTTTCATCATAAGAAAAGACTGAGAAGCATCAGAAGAGGTGTTTAGTAAAATGAGGGCAATCAATCCAAGCCAGAAGAAATTGAGCTTACAGCAAGACACACAAATGCTGTCCTTCTCAGAGCTGAAGTCAATGCAATAACATATTCTCACAGTGCAGGAAGACCAACTATGGGGGGAAATGTATATTGCTCAGTGAGACTGATCACAGGAAACTCTACTGCATGGAGTAAGAGCAGATGGGGGGGGGGATACCAAGGAATAACAAATTCTTGACCCATACGTTTTCAGCATAACCCATCTGAAAAATCATCTCACCTCTTTGAGCTTTGTTTGTCCAATAGTGAAACAGATGTGGATACTAAATTTATAGGGCTTTTGCAAAGTAAAATGAGAGGGTAGTTAATGCATAACATTCGTTATTTAAGAAATAATTACAGGGAATTAGTTTTTTTAATATTTAATTTGTAGTTAAGAAACATGTGATATGTTTCTGAAAAGTCAGACAGCAGACTAATAGAAAAAGAAATAATTTAATTTGAGAAGAAATTTTTAAATGACACAATTTAAAAATTGACATGAAGCAAAATGACACAAAGCTTCCTTGATAGCTTTGATTTATCCATATTTGTTCTTGTTTATTGAATTGTTTAGTCAACAAACACAGAATGCCAATTCTATGTATAGTACAAGAGAAAATAAGACAGAAACATTTATCATCTCTTTGTCTGTTTTTCATTATTTCCCAAGGGGAGGTGGAAATCCACTGGATTGTAAGAGAAATCTAAGACCATATTTATACCTGGGAGAATTACTGTGAATTAAACCTGATGTTTTCATGTGTATATCTTCTGCTATTTTCCAATTTTGCTCTTGGCATAGCGGCAGAAATCATGGAAAATTCAAACAGGCAGGTAATACTGAGGTTTAGCAAGACTATATGAATGGGTTGATCATGGGCTGAGGGCCTATACCTTGAATATAGTGATATCTTGGAAAGATTTTATAGCAACTGACTTACAATGAGATAAATCTCCCATGTACTTTAACCAAGCTCAATAGAAGTCCCATACTGAGATGAATAAGACATCAAAACTTACTTTTAAAAATATTATCTAGGGTCAGGGAAGATACCAAAAGACTGCTTAATTTGTCTGCCAGACAAATTAAGATTGCTTAATTTGCCTGTCAGCAGTCCATGGCTTCTTGAGGGCTTCTAGGAGTGACCCCAAAACACTGCTGTACTTGCCCCTCAAAGTTGTTCAGGATGGGAGATGTGTGCTGAAAGTAGATAAAGGACCAAATGTGATAGCTTCTTGTATCTATATTTCAAACCATAGTGCCCAAACGTACAGAGAGAGTTTGGGGTAAATTGACTGTCATAGAGGTAGAGGAAGGTTTAGGAAAGGGGGGAGGAATACTAGGGACATTGGTGGTAGAAAATGTGCAATGTTGGAAGGACGGATATTCAATCATTGTAGGACTGAAACTCAAACATGAAAGGATTGCAACTGTTTCTCACGGTGATTCAATAAAAACAAATAAACTTAAAAATGATATCTAAAAATTTTAGAAGCATGGATATGATAGAACACATGCCTTCCTTACATGTAAGACACATACTCCCAGAAAAACACACATAGGCAGATCTCATTGTTGATACTAATTTTCATGCAGAGCACTTCATTGGGATTAAAATTTATAAAAAAAAAAGAATGAGATATTTCTGTATTCTTTAAATGAGTGATTCTCAATTGGAAAAAAGAGTGGATATTGTCAATGCATGACAGTGTTTTGGTTATCATAACTGGAAGGGAAGCCTTGTTGTCACTAGTAGCTAAGACAAGAAGTCTTCTTAAACTGCTGATAGTGTATAGGTCAGGCCTCTAAATATATCATCATAGCTCAGAATGCCAATAGTCCTGCAAGGAAACATCAAAATCTTAATAACATTCTCAATAGATAACATGGGTCCTTATCAGAAAATTACATTTTTACTCAGTTTATATTCTCAAAGTGCTGTACCAAAACAACAGCCTCAGTATCCACAGAAATCTCATTAGAATTGCAAATTCTCATTCCCCAATGTAAACTTGCTGAGCCAGAAATTTTGGGGCATGGCCCAGAAATCTATTTTAATAAGTTATTCATGTAATTACGATGCTTGCTCAACTGTGAGAACGATAGTCTAGGCTTCGTTAAGAAGTGAAAACACAAGTGCAAAAGCTTACACACACCACAATTACCCCCACACATGGTGAAATAAGCATCTTGTAATAAATATAAGGAATCACTGATGTTTTAAAAAGTGTGAATATTCCTCGAGTAGAACTTTAGTTGTCTGGTTGGAATAGAATAATGAATAAAGCAACATGAATAGAAATAGATTTTGGATAATTTTCAAGTAATGATAGGTTTGAGAATGGGTTTGTAAAAAGGAAAAGTTGGATACAGTAGGAGAACTTAGTTTGACTTGTTATTCATTCAAATAGCTCTGAGCAGGGGTTGGGGAGATCCCTAAAAAATTAGTTACATTTGCTCTGCACATGGCAGGCCTGAGTTCTTAGGCCTTATGATCCTCTAAGCACCTGAACAACCCTTGAGCAACTTTCTGGGAGTATCCCCTGAACACTGGTAATTGAGACCAAACCCCCCAAATAAATAAATAGCCAAATGATTAAATACAAAGTTATTATTAAATTTTATTTTAATTCAGACAAAAACCACAACTCTTGATACAAGTCTGGAGTTGAAATTGATGAGATAACAAAGCACCAATATTCAAATCCGTAAGTATAAAGAGGTTTTATTTTATTTTATTTTATTTTTTTGCTTTTCGGGTCACACCCAGCGATGCACAGGGGTCATTCCTGGCTCATGCACTCAGGAATTACTCCTGGCGGTGCTAGGGGAACATATGGGATGCTGGGAATTGAACCCGGGTCGGCTGCGTGCAAGCAAACGCCCTACCCGCTGTGCTATCACTCCAGCCACATAAAGAGGTTTTATTTTATTTTAATAATTTATTTTTTCTTTTTGGGTCACACCTTGTGATCCAAAGGGGTTAGTCCTGGCTCTGCACTCAGGAATTACTCCTGGCGGTGCTCAGGGGACCATATGAGATGCTGGGAATGGAACCTGGGTCGGCTGCATGCAAGGTAAATACCCTACCTGCTGTGCTATCACTCCCGCCTCTAAAAGTTTATTTTTATGTGAAAATTGTTATATCTCATCACAAATCTTTCAAGTCCTTGTCTAAAAATTAGCTAAGTGTTTTGCTGCTAATTGAGCATTCAGTTTTATTGCTTCTGTTTGTTGAGTTTACTTGGCTTCTCTATTAACTTCTCCATCTAATTTGGATGCTCCTACTGGAATTTCACTACTGAGGATTTAGAAGTTTTCACACAGTCACGTATACAGCACACAGTCCAGAGACTTCAGGATCTATGGTCAGTCCCAATGAGTTGACATGAAGGCAGATATGGGAGACAGATATAGTTTCCAGGCTTCTGAAATTATAGGGCCTGGGGGAAGGCTGAATCCCATGATTCTGAGAAGACACCAAAGTTTTCAGCCTAGGCACTGGGATACCTAAAATTATTTGCAGTTGGATGTCTTTGCAGAGAATATTTTTGAAGTGGTGGAGTTGAAACTTTAGAATGGCTGCAGCAGTAGAGTGTGGGTGTTGCTGCTAGGGCTTCAGTAGGGCAAGTACTTATCCTGCCCATATCGTGAGGGTACCCCATAGTTTTCAGATGTGGAGATCTGTGTTTCCATGGATTTTAGCTGCTTGGCTGGCTGGCGTCTCCCTAGAGATTTAGTCGTGAATCAGTAGAGCAGGACCGGTGGTGAGTCAGCATGGTAGTGGTGGTGGGATGTAGGCATGGCTGCTGGGGTTTCTGGAAGCACAGGGACAGTGGGTATGGGAAGACGGTCCACTCTGACTACAGAAGACACTAGAGTTCTCAGTCTGGGCATGGGTGTCCATAATGTTATTTCTACTTTGGCATCTCTGCAGAGAATATTAGTGAAACAGTGGAGTTGAGCCCATGGCATAAATAAAAACCATTTCTGATCAGCAGGTTGGACAGATTAATTTGGTTTTAGGGTAACTGGTCTACAAGTAAATATGATACTCTTATGAATATATAAGTCACAATTATGGACAATAAATTGTTATAAAAAGAAATAAGATGGTAAAATCTTTTTGTTTGTTTCTTTTGCTTTCGCTCTTTGGGTCACACCTGGATTTGCACTCAGGAATTACTCCTGGCGGTGCTCGGGCGGACCATATGGGATGCTGGTAATTGAACCCAGGTCAGCCGTGTGCAAGGCAAACGCCCAACCCTCTGTACTATCACTCCAGCCCAAGGATGGTAATATCTTTATGGAATAAACATACTAGCAATGATAATATTTAATATGTATTTTCTATGTATGAGAGTATACTAAGCTTTTGATCATTATTTTTTTTTTGAAGTAAATAGATTTTATTCAGAGGTTTCTGAGGGAAGGAGGAAGGGATAAGTGGGAGAGAGAATAGTAAGAATAATGCGCTCAAAGGTGGAGGAAGCCCTTACACATAACCGAGCTCTACACACAAAAGTATGAAAGCATGAAAGTGCACATCTCAAGAGGGGAGATGTGGGCAACACATGTGCTTGGGCAACACATGTGCTCGGCCACATGGGCACAAACAGCACATGGGCTCAGGCAGCATATGCACTGCTTTTCATCATTATTTGAAAAAATATTTTTACTGGAAGATGTAATAATGCAGGATATGATTATATATACAGTTGTGAGCCACTGAAAAGAAAATAGAAACAAAAGTTCAACTAATGGGGTCTCAAACATTGCTGCTCTTAAGAACAGAAACTAGTCTCAAAACAAGAGTAGGGACTAATTTCAGGACTCAGAAACTCAAGACTCAGAAAGAAGGAAGCCAAGAAAAATACCTGTGTGGATAAGGACAAAGCAATAGGCCCTGCTGGTTCAAAGCCTGCATCAGAGTATAGGATGGGAACAAAAACAAGCATGATTCATTTAGTTCAACTGCTTCTGCTTTGAATCCATAGTCTACTTCTGAGAAATCATTGTTTGGTTCAAACTTCTAAAGAGGGCCCTCACAAAAGGTTATTTCATTTTGTGAGACTTAGAATCATCAGCAATATGTCAAGCTAAAATCGTTTTAATAACTTGTCTGAATATATTCTTTTCGCTCTCTGAATATTTTTATCTTATTTTCTACGTATGAGTTTGTGATTTTTTTAAAGTTGTCCTCCAAGTTTCTTCAATTTGTCTATGCTAGAAAAGTATCTAATAAGCTGGAGCGATAGCACAGTGGGTAGGGCATTTGCCTTGCACGTGGCCATCCCGGATTTGATTCCCAGCATCCCATATGGTCCCTCGAGCACCGCCAGAAGGAATTCCTCAGTGCATGAGCCAGGAGTAACCCCTGTGCATAGCTGGGTGTGATCCAAAAAGAAAAAGAAAAAAAAAAGAAAAGAAAAGTATCTAACTTCAGATCTCATTTTTCCAAATATACTACTTTCTTTCACACTTTACTTGCTTTTCTTTGGATATACTCTGATTCAGTTAGGTAGGAGGCTCTAAAACCAGGCTTTCAAAACTGACTCAAATATCCCAGATAGAATATTGCCAGTATGTAAATCACTGCAATTAAGGGTTATAGTGTCCTAACCATATGTTTCTATTAATGAGTGCAGGCTAGATACTTGGATTGTGACCAGAGTGTGATTTTTATTACCCTAACCAGGGTAGTATTTCCTCCAAGGCAATTGAAAATCTTCAGAAATGTGGGAGACCTTTACTAGAGCTGCATAATTATATTTTTAAAATGCTTTCAATTTCCCATGACAAGTCTGGAGTGTCTAAAGACGGCAAAGTGAAGGAGATAAATAGATTATTGATCAGACAGGCTTGTAATTCCTTAGCGAATTGAATTTAGTTTCTTCATTGAGATCAGGTCAACACCATAAATCTCCTGGAAAATCAATGCAACTGAGAGTGCTAGGAGTTAGGCTTGAAGACATTTGCCTGGCTGCTTCTAGCTGATAGCTTAGCACCCACTCCAAAAATAGAGAATGGAAAGTATTGAAAGATAGCTATATGAAGGGTTTAAATAATGAAGATGTGAGCATGGTGTCTAAATGGAGTGAAAACTTTAAACAGTTGGATTGGCCACTGTCGGTGACCTCAGATAAATCACTTTACTTTGATTATTCTACAGGTTATAATGACCAATTAAAACCAAATAATCGTCAATACATTTTTTTCTTCATATGAGTGAGAAGGGGTGATAAAACTTTTAAAATAAGTACCTCACATTTTGATAATTTGACCAATTGGATATTTACTGCTCTCTCTCATGAACATTAAGATGTAAGTTCTGCATGAGAGAACTCATATTTAAGAATTTCCTTGGGAACTCAGATGCCCCGCACTCGTTGCATCTTGCAAATCCTCGGTTATATTCTTTGATGAATATTGCTTCCAACCTACCTTGACTATCCCATATGCTTGCAGAAGGTAAGATAAAAATAGTGCATGAAAGGGAGGGTAGAAAAAATGCATCCTGGCTTTTGCAATAAGCCCATCTATCTTCACATTAGCAAAGAAACCCCAACTCTTTAGGAAAATGATATTGGCATATAAACAATTTTAATTGGTTTGCTTGAAACTCCATTCTAGACCCTAATGAAACTTATACAAAGATCTGTTGAAATTGAGCCAGGAGAGGAAAAGTTGAAATGCAGAGAGAAAAATGATAGGGGCAGAGTCTGAACAGATGCACTGTAGATAATTGCATTTTAAAATGTCTTTTTGGTAATTTCTTGTTGAGATGCTACATTTGTTCTACGGTATTTATCAACTTTATTTATTTTATCTGGGAAGAAAAGATACACAACTCTTTAAAGATTTTAATAAACCATTTGATTCTGAGCTAGGTATAGTCAAAAATGGCAATGGAAGAGGACATAGAAGTAAATTGAACTTGAGAGCATGAGAAAGTTAGGAGAAAACAGCGATTAAAGCTTTTAAAAATATGGAGAGAGACTAATGTAACTTTGTGACCAGTAAATGGTAGATCATGAAGCATTATGTTGAGAATCTATAATACTTGCAATACTACTACCCACTTTTAAAAGCATGCATCTATATTTACTTAAGATAATGCTATTTATTTCTTGCATCACTGTCCAGTGTGAATGTTTCTGGCCATTGAGACTGTATAAGCTTTATATTATTATACAAATTACTACAAAATGTGTGTCCGGTGTATCTGCAAATTATATATGTATACATATGGAGTTAATGTGGTTTTTAATAGTTTCCATATAGTAATTTTCCACATAGTACTGCCATTTTACCATCTCCAACACCGGGATCAATAACCCTCTGCCACTGCCTTGAGGTTGCTCCTCCTCTCCCCTTTGTACCCTCCAGTTCACTGTTATATTGGAAATATCTCAAGATGTGTTTCAGTTGTGGATTGACTAATCTCATGCATTGTGTCATATACCTCAGATGAACAAGATCATCTTTTATTTGAGCATTCCTTTGGGCTCTCTTCACTTAACATTGCATCCAGGCTACAGTGAATGACAAGAGTGCAATCTTTTTCATAGCTAAGTGTTCTACCATTGTGTACATATATCACAATTTATTATCCCTTCGACTATTGTTGGGCAAATGGGTTGATACTAGGTCTTGACTATTGTGAATAATGCTGTGATTATCATAGGTGTGCATATATTTCCATGAATTCTTGTTGTAAAAAATCAAAAGGGGGATTTCTGGGTCATGTAAGAGTTCTATTTTATTTTTTTAAAGAAATTTCCATATTTTCCATAATTGTTGAAGCAGACATCAGTCCTACCAACAGTGCATTAGTGAATTTTTCAATGTATCCTTGACAATAGTGATTATTTTAATTTTTTGTATAGTCATTTTCACTGATGTGATATAAAATATAATTGCAATTTTATCTCCATTTCACTAATAATAAATATTGATGAATACTCTTTTTTATGCCTATCTTCCATCTTCATGTCTTCTCTGAGGAAATGTTTAGTTTTTGATGGAATTTTTTAATTTTTATTTTTAAGTTTTGTCGATGTTTTATAAATCTTATAAATGAGAACTTTGCCTGATTTATAATTTGTTTTGAAGGTCAACAGCCTAAAATGAATCAAGGCAGCATTACTTCTGGAGAATCAAGAGGCAGAATCTATTTCCTTGTCTTTGTTAATTCCCAGAATTTACTGCATTCTAAGTTTCTTGGACAGGATTCACTCTCATTTCAATCTACTTGTCATTATCCTCTTCTTCCCCTCCTCCACTCTTCCTTCCTGTTGGTAACTTTTTAATTACCTGGGATACCTCAGAAGATTCCAAGTTTATCTCACCATCTGAAGATCCTGAAAATAACCATTTATGTGAGTTCCTTTATAGAAGGTAAATATACATGTACGCAGAATCAAGGGATAGAGATATAAACATGTTTAAGAAGATGAGATGAACCATCAGTTTACTAACCACGCCAACCATAGTTAAAGAAATTATACCAATTTCAGTACACAACAAGTTTCCAAATTATCCGTGGGTGCCAATTCTAGGTAGTGATCAGAAAAACTATGAATGATTGCATCTGAGAGGAGCTTATATCACTGCATAGGCAAACACACACATACACACACATCACATACACAAACGCACATATATGCATGCTATTTCTTTTTCTTTCTGGTGCATTGATTATTATAAGTTGTCAAGTTTGCCTGAAATATAGGAGAGGGAAAAAATGCTAGTGTTGTCTGAGAAATGAATACGAGAAGAGAATGACAAGGGGAAAGAGGAAGAAGAAATAGAGGAAATGTGAATCCTAATAAGAGCTCAATGTGCTTGCACTCGGTTTAATTTTCCATATTTTAGGGTGGCTGAAATTTCCTTACTGTGGCACTGGCAGGCTTTTGCTGCTCATGGCCTCCCAAAAAATAGATCCTGAGTACCCTGGAGTCCATCTGGAGTAAGAATCGGTTAGTGACACATGACAGCTATTCCATGAGATGTGCTCAGTGATTCACACAGCTCACAGTGGCAGTGCAATGGGGATTATTGGCCTGAAAATGACTTTCTTCCTTTGCATCAACCCTCATCATAAACTAGAGAAATTATCTTGAGACACATTTTGTACGCTCTTGTTTCTAGAAGCTTTTATTTTTTTTTCAGTTGTACCCTTGGTGTTCAAGTCATGTAACTTCCCAGAGAAGAGTTGTGCCTTTAAAACTGACTGCTCATTTTACATAAATTCAGGAATCCCCAATATTCACTGAAGATTTAGCCTTCCAGGATTATTTATATACATATATACACACATATGTGTATATATAGACATGCATGGCAGAGCCTGGCAAGCTCTTCGTGGTGTATTCTATATGCCAAAAACAGTAACAATAACAGGTCTCATTCCCCTGACCATGAAAGAGCCTCCAATCATTGGGAAAGATGAGTACGAAGAGGCTGCTAAAATCTCAGTACTGGAACAAATGGAGACATTACTGGAACCCGCTGAAGTAAACCGATGAACAACAGGATGACAGTGATACAGTGACAGTGATATATAGACGTGTGTGTGTCTAACAGTTGTCTCACTACTTTTTGAATTTTTCTTTGCTTTTCCAAATAATTTTATTTTATAAACTTCCATGTTTAAACATTATAGTTTCACATTTTTCTTTTTGGAAATAGATGCAGACAGATCAAGCATCTGCAGGTCCCTTTCAAAGAAATGACTAATTGGGGCCGGAGTGATAGCATAGCGGGTAGGGCGTTTGCCTTGCACGCGGCCGACCTGGGTTCGATCCCCGGCATCCCATATGGTCCCCCAAGCACCGCCAGGGGTAATTCCTGAGTGCAGAGCCAGGAGTAACCCCTGTGCATCGCTGGGTGTGACCCAAAAAAACCAAAAAAAAAAAAAAAAAAAAAAAAAGAAATGACTAATTATTTTTCCCAGTCTTTCCTTTTTCATCCCCTCATAACGTTTTCCTCATTTCCTCTCTCCCTCATTTTCTTCTTCTCTTCTTTATTTCCCTCCATTCCTCTTTTCCTCCCTCCCTTCCTTGTTATCTTCCTCTTCTTCCTCACCCTTCTCTCTCTCTGTCTCTATCTCTCTGTCTCTCTGTCTCTATCTCTGTCTCTCTCTCACACACACACTTATATTTCTAACAGCCTCTATTTTAAAACCTTTTTTATTGTATTAAAGCACCATGAGATACAAATTTGGGTTTTTGATATACAATGTTCCATCACCAATCCTGCCACAGTGTCAATTCCTTCCACCAGTGTTCCCTGATTCCCTCTCCTACCCTCCACCTCCATCCCAGCTCAAATATGACATCTTGTGAAATGCACCTTTTAAATTTGGTTTTTAAAATATGGCTCTCACAATTTCAGTGTTGTTGATAATATAGTTTCAAAGTTTAGCTCTATCATTCCTTAATTTCACCAAAGGAACTAGGTCCCCTTGACCTTAGTGAGCCCTATTGCTTCTCATCTATCTCCTCTCCTGTTCCCTTTTACTATATTCCTATTTATCCCTTCACTGTCTTTCATTTATCCATATTTCTTTCCATTTATTTCTATGTATTAGTTATATTCAATACCCTGCTGTGTTTTATGCCTATACTTCTTGAAATGCTGCTTTTCCATTACAATATATTTA
Organism: Sorex araneus; assembly: GCF_027595985.1. Taxonomy (NCBI): domain Eukaryota; kingdom Metazoa; phylum Chordata; class Mammalia; order Eulipotyphla; family Soricidae; genus Sorex; species Sorex araneus. Next base: position 15,653,874 of record NC_073302.1, on the reverse strand, counting down.
CCTATGCCATGTATTTTATTACATATGTTATAAATTTTGCACATAATTAGTGTGCAAATGTCAAAAGAAAGATATTCCACTTTATTCCTGGAATATCTTTCAAATATATGATTTGTGATTTTCATTTTTCTTTTCCTTTTTACACACAGTTTATTAAAGCACTGTGATTTGCAAATTTATTCATAGTTGAGTTTTAGATTTACAATATTATAATACCAATCCCACCACCAATGTAACCTTCTCTCCACCAGTGTTTCCAGGTTCCCTCCCATATGCACAACCCCCAACTATTCTTTCTCTAATACATAACCCAAATATTTTTCAGTGCTAGCTGAATATTCTTACTTCCCAAAAGATAATTAGTTTTATCTTTTCCATTGTTCTATAACCCTTGGCTTTAATTCTGTTAAAGCATAGCAATACTTAAATTTTGAAAACATAGTTCAATCTTTTTTTCTTTGCTTTTTGGGTCACACCCGGCAATGCACAGGGGTTACTCCTGGCTCTGTACTCTGGAATTACCCCTGGCGGTGCTCAGGGGACCATATAGGATGCTGGGAATTGAACCTGGGTTAGCCTCGTGTAAGGCAAATGCCTACCCACTGTGCTATTGCTCCAGCTCCAAGTTCAATCTTATTTAACTCCATTTCATGAGTGAATCATATCGTTACTGCATTCGCTATTTATGTTTCATAGGTTGTGATTTTTATTTTTTGCTTTTTGCTTTTTTGGGTCACACCCGGCGATGCTCAAGGGTTAGTCCTGGCTTTGCACTCATGAAGTACTCCTGGCAGTGCTCAGAGGATCATACGAGATGCTGTGAATCGAACTGGATCAGCTGCATGCAAGACAAACGCCCTACCTGCTCCAGCCCCAGGTGATCTTCATAGGCACTTACAATGCACAGGCCTTTGGATATACTCTTCATTCTTTAAAAATAGGTCTTAAAGTTGCAACTTCAAACTCTTTTAGGAACAAGTAAGAGACATCAACAAGTAAACAGGTTGAATCAAGTTATTAACAAGATGAACAAGATGATCTTGCCCCATTTAAAGATTAGAGTAGTCTTTTTCTCTTTCTTTCTTTCTTTCTTTCTTTCTTTCTTTCTTTCTTTCTTTCTTTCTTTCTTTCTTTCTTTCTTTCTTTCTTTCTTTCTTTCTTTCTTTCTTTCTTCCTTCCTTCCTTCCTTCCTTCTTTCTTTCTTTCTTTCTTTCTTTCTTTCTTTCTTTCTTTCTTTCTTTCTTTCTTTCTTTCTTTCTTTCTTCCTTCCTTCCTTCCTTCCTTCCTTCCTTCCTTCCTTCCTTCCTTCCTTCCTTCCTTCCTTCCTTCCTTCCTTCCTTCCTTCCTTCCTTCCTTCCTTCCTTTTCCTTCCTTCCTTCCTTCCTTCCTTCCTTCCTTCCTTCCTTCCTTCTTTCTTTCTTTCTTTCTTTCTTTCTTTCTTTCTTTCTTTCTTTCTTTCTTTCTTTCTTTCTTTCTTTCTTTCTTTCTTTCTTTCTTTCTTCTTGCTTTCTTACTTTCTTCTTTCTTGCATTCTTGTTTTCTTGCTTTTGGGGGTGGGGGCATACCCATCAATGCTTAGTAATTACTCCTCTTTTCTTTTCTTTTTCTTTTTTTTTTTGTTCAGGAATCGCTCCTGGTGGGGTTCAGGGGATGCTATGTTGTGAGGGGATAGAATCCAGTTGTTCCACATGCTATGCACTTGTCCTGCCGCTGTATTATAGCTCTAGCCTACTAGAGGTGTTCTTATATTGGTGATTTTTGCTACTATAAATATCGGCACCAATATGTTCAGATCTTCAAGAAAACCTACTAATAAAGCTTGACTTGAAACGTCACAGTTCTCAAATTTTAGAGTAGTGTACAGTAACAGTGATCTGGGTTCAGCTAATAGACAACGACTTTGCAATCCATACTCTAATTTATACAACATTGATTTTTGTTGGTCATTTTATTTATGTAGTCAAGGAATGGCGCTTTTAAAATATGTCTCAGTTACCTTAATTACTGTAATCCTATCTAGTACTTATCTATATTCTAGTTTGTAGCAATATATGCTCTGCTGCTGGCTTATATATGAAATTTTATTTTGAAGTCTTCTCAGTTTTTCTTCTGTTCCTTTCCCTTTCCGTATACTCCCGTGTTATTACTCAGCTTTCTCTGCTTCACCCAGCTCTCCTTACTACTTAACCTGATCCATAAAGGAAATTTCCCTCTATTTGTCATTCTTTTAAATAATATTAATAAAGTAGCACCCTAAGACAGGTATAATCAACAATCAGGAGAAATATACAAAGAATCCCAGATTGAAATATATACCTCAGAAAGTGTTCATTTATTTCCTTTGTACACTCATTTTTTCTCCTATCTTGGCAAGCTCCCTGTGGCATATTCAATATGCCAAAAACAGTAGTAACAAGTCTCACAATGGAGACGTTTCTTTTTGGGTCACACCCCTTGATGCACAGGGGTTACTCCTGGCTCTGCATTCAGGAATTACTCCTAGTTGTGCTCAGGGGACCATATGCAATGCTGGGGATTGAATCCCGGTTCAGCTGTGTGCAAGGCAAACACCCTACCCGCTGTGCTATCACTCCAGCCCCAGGCTTAATGTTTTATGCCTTGTTGTTTTACACCTTGCAGTTCATTTTTTTCCTGTGTCATCCCTTTCCTCAACCCACTGAAAGTATGTATGATACTGGGTTGACATGCAAAATATCTGGAAATTCATCCAAAACAGTAATAAAATAATAACAAATGCAAGTAATAATCTAATGAAGAATATTCTGGGTTCTAAATGGTCAATGCTCAAAGAAGGTATTCAAATACGTTTTTAAGCAACCAACTGCTAAACATAATTATCAGTTTTGGAAATGCCCAATCAAAACCACAGTACAGGATCATCTCATATTTACTAGATATAATATTATAAAAATTAAGAATTAACAAGTGATGGTGAGAATATTGTTTAGAATAAAAATTAATATAACAATTGTAGAAAAGAGTAAGGAAGTTAAAAATACTTTAAAAATATAAATATATAGTGGTAGTGCATTTGCCTTGCACAAGGCTGACCCAGCTTCAATTCCTCCACCCCTCTCAGAGAGCCCGGCAAGCAACGGAGAGTATTCTGCCCACATGGCAGATCCTGGCAAGCTATCTGTGGCATATTTGATATGTCAAAAACAGTAACAAGTCTCACAATAGAGACGTTACTGGTGCCCACTCGAGCAAATCGATGAGCAACGGGCTATATATATTATGTAGCAATTTTACTTTTATGTGTATATCTGAAGGAAGTGAAATTACTATGAGTAAAATATGGATTCACCTTTAGATTGATTTCATGTATTATTATAGCTAAGGAATGGGAAGATATAAATATTTACTGATGGAAGAATAAATAAAGAAAAGATGTTTCAAATGATATTTAGTAGATTAATAGATAGTATTAGTAGATTAATAGATAGTATTAGTAGACCATAGAAAAAGAAATATCAGAATTTGTGACATAAGTGGATTTAAGGTTATCATGCTAAATGAAATAATTCAAAGAGAGACAAATGCTATATAACATCACTTATGTATAGAATATTAAAATACATATACAGAGAGAGAGAGGTCTTCAACCTGAAGGTCTTCAACTTGAAGACCTCTGGAACCCAGCCACAGCCATGCTCAAGGTGACTCTTCCTACGTTCAGATGAGCCTCACGCATGAATGGACTGGCAGAGGAACCCAGCCAGGTATGCGGGCCCTGGGCCTGAGATCTCCAAGCCTGCTCGGATTGGAACTGAGCCTTCTCCATCCAGACCCCCCATTTTCCAGTAACTTGGCAGTCCCACTCACAGACTGCCCCCAGCGCTGTATAATCCCACCAACGGCCAACATCCAGAGACTATAAGACCAAGTTCCTGGAAGCATGTGGCCAAAAAGCGGCCGCATGACATCTCATAGCCTTGTTCTCCCTCTTGGGGAATCTGACAAGTTACCAAGAGTCTATTGCCCACACAGGAGAGCCTTGCAAGCTTCCCATGGTGTATTCATATCCCAAATACAGTAAAAGATATATACATATCTCTCTGAGAACCCGGCAAGCTATCTGACAGGTCTGCCCGCACGGCAGAGCCTGTCAAGCTACCCGTGGTGTATTTGATAAGCCAAAAACAGTGACAATATGTCTCATTCCCTTGACCCTGAAAAAGCCTCCAATCATTGCGGGAGATGAGTAAGGAGCGGCTGCTAAAATCTCAGGGCTGAGTGTAATAGAGACGTCACTGGTGCCTGCTCGAGTAAATTGAGGAACAACGGGATGAGAGTGACAATGACATATTTAGAGATAGAGAGGGTAGAGTAGGAGTTATGAAGGAGATTGAGGAATGGGAAGAAAAGTAGAATGTAAACTTTATAAGATGATAGGCACTGGGATATAATGCACAGCTAGCTGATCATAATTAACAATACTGTATCGTATATTTGGAAACTACTAAGCTCTTCAAAGTTGTTCACAAGAACTAGGTTCTGAAAGAGGTAAAGTGATACACATTACATCATTTCAGTAACAGTATTGAAAATCTTAGTTCCTAAAAAAAAAGGTAGAAGAGAGAGAGAGAGAGAGAGAGAGAGAGAGAGAGAGAGAGAGAGAGAGAGAGAGAGGTATATACTATAAAATCAGACTGGGGGAGAGGGGCCATGAGGGAAACTGGGGACATTGATGCATTGATGGTGGGAAATGTACACAGTGAAGATGGATGTTGGAACATTGTATGACTGAAACTCAATCATGAACAACTTTGTCACTGCATCTCTCACAGTATGTCACTAAAAAAAATTTTTTTTAAGTTGTCACTACATACACATTAATTTTAACTAACCTTATTGTGATTGTCATTTTGCAATACACGCAAACATTAAGTAATTATGTTAGACAACTTAAACTACACAATATTATATGTTAATTTTATTTAAATATATCTGGGGCAAAGATAAAAGTAAAGTGGACCAATTTTACTGGAAAAATCATCTTCTTGTAAAAACAGAAGCATTTGAGGCTGAATTTCCTTTTCTTGATCAAATTTTCTTGAATACATCTAGACAATAATACAAAACAGGTAATTATGTTACCCGGAACAAATGATAATACAGGGATGAAATGCTACATACAACAAGCAACCAAAGAATAAAAGGAGGATAATCTGATTATCCTGGTAAAAATCTATTTCTCTGAGAACTGTGAGGGAAATATAGAAAATTAGAGTCATAAACATAAACTCAATAATGTGTTTTCCAGCTTCAAGATGCAATATTTGTGTGTTGAATAGATGTTCACATAAAAGAAGAAATATGTTTACATCGCATGTGTGTTTACATGGAGCGAAGTTTTGAGGGAGAAAACAAACAAAAACAAGCAATTAAAAAAAACACAGGATACATATCTTCCTTTCTATACATTTTGTTAAGTTAAATATATGATAGTTTAATTTTGATTTTGTTAATTATATGATCATTTGTTAAACATATGATCATCAAATGTGGCAAATAATTTCACATTTATGTATTCATTTTGGGTATGCCAATTGATCAGGCAAAGAGGAGAGGAGATATCATATCAAGAAGTAATATATAAAGAGATTCAAAAAAAGAATCATTAATAGTAGGGTTTAAACATGGCACAATAACCTCATTGTAATGTGTGATGTCACTTTGAAAGTCAAATACTTCCCACCAATCCTTTCTCTTTCAAATATTGGCATAGATTAAAAAAAATCTTTCAATTTTTAAAAAACAAATTGCTTTAAATATGCTTTTCATCCCCAACACATAGAAATAGATCTTCTAAATAACAGTTTGCAGGAGGACAGTTTGCATTGGAAGAAGGTAGTGATTATTTTCTGTCCTATAGCCTAAAAGTGTTCTTATACAATGTACCATTTTCTTTCTATCTATCTACCTATCTATCATATCTCTAGTTGCTGCTTCTAGAATAGAATGGTGTATACCCATATGTTAGTCAAGTGGTATCAGTTTCCAAAGGTGTCAAATTCTAACTTATAGCACATTATATCTGGAAAATAATTTTGAGAGTTTATATTAATAATGCATTTCACTTGTCACTTGTATCACTTGTCATCCCATTTGTCATCCCATTTGCTCAAGCGGGCACCAGTAATATCTCCATCCGTCTCTGTTGCATGCTAGTGTAGCCCAATGGCGTCTGCTCACTCCAGGAACACGAAGAGCCTCAAACCATTCGTTAAGGGTCTTGACGAAGAAGTTTGACCATCTAGTAGGTGGGCGGCCATGTGTTCTTTTGACATCCCATGGAATACAGTCCATAACGGCTCTAGTCTAGTGGCTTACTCCAGGTCGAATTATGTGTCCGGCCCATCTGATTTTCGACACCTTGGCAAACGAGACAGCATTCCTGATCCTTGATCATGGAAGGAGGTTGGAACTCCAGATTCTTTTTCTCACTTGACTGAAATATGATATTCCAAGCATAGCTCTTTCCATTCCTCTTTAGGATACCCAAATAGCGTTCTCATCCTGTTTTCGTAGGGCCCAGATCTCTGAGGCATGTGTTAGTGCAGGAAGAATGGTGGAGTGGAAAAGATGTGCCCAGAGCCGGAGGTTGAAGCTTCATCCTCTTAACCACTTCTTCGACGCTCTTGAAGGCGTTCCACGCTGCTTTCCTCCTCCTGCACAGCTCAGGTGCCAGGTCGTTAGTGATGTTGAGTTCTAGACCTAGGTACACACAGTTGCTGCATTTGGAGATTGTCGTTCCATTGAGAACAAATGGAACATCAGGAACTAGTCTGTTTCTCATAAACATTGTCCTCGTGAGACACTAAATAATTTTTTTCTAATTCTTAGAGGAAGATGCTATACCCTCCCTTCCACCACAGCACACAGACATGAAACACTTAAAATTTCTCTACACTAAAGGACTGGAGAAAAAGTACAGCCAATACTACATTTGCCTTATATGTGGCCAACTGGCTTCAATCCTGGCACCACATTATGGTCCCCTGAGCACTGCCAAGAGTAATCTGGCCTGAGTGCAGAGCCTGGAGTATGCCTTGTGCACCACCAGGTGTGACCCATAGACTAAAACAAAACAAAACAAAACAAAACAAAACAAAAAACAAGAAACAAAAACACTACACTGTAATGTAGTTCTTCCTTTCCTCTTCTGGAATCCAACCGCACTCTTGTTTAATTCTTCTCCCAAAGGGCTGCTCTTAGTATAGGTAAGTACACCTTTGCTTCCAGGAGAGGAACTAGATAACAACTTCTTAAGGAATGACAACAGAAACAAACTCAAAAGAGAAGGCATTTGAATTTGTAAGTCTCCTCCCATTTTCTTCCTTCCCTGCACTTCCTTTCCTGAGCAAGAGCCACAGAGGGATTTAGCTTCAGATTTTAGTTTGTTTCTGTCCTGACAACTTGACAGTTTAATAATTTAAACTGTTTCCATTCTCCCAAAGCGCATGAGCCCATATTATTATGATTTTCTTTATTTTCTTGCCTCTTCCTTTTAACCATTGCCTACTGTAAGTCTTGGTGTGATATCAATGTCTAATGATAATGGGAGTTCTTTTTTACTTTTCTTTTTTTTTTCAATTCTTGGAGATGGTGTGATTCAGACTAATGAGGCATAATAAGATCAGGTGCTTTTTTTTAATGTAAGGAATCCATGTTGTCTAAGAGGAATTTAAGGCAATGGGAAGGGAGGAAAAGCTGTCTAGTAATCCTTGGAGTCCAAAAACATCCTCGGATCCTTGGAGAAATGACAAAAGGTTTCCACAATTGCTTAATCACAAATGAATAAAGATCAATACTCATAGGCAATAATGTGAGAATTATGTAATCTCTTAGATAACATCTAAGAGATGTTATCACATAAACTAAACAGAAAACTCAAACTTGAAGCAGTGGCATTCTTACATGGCCTACCAAGGCTGAAATCATATTATTAAAGTACTGTTTAACTCAAGGAATTTAAGTAAACCTAAAGAATCTACATTTCTTGGGTGATTGCCTACAAAGACATTTCTAGAATAACTGCTCACTCTACCTTACACGAACACTAGCAAATCCAATTATCAAGGGACAATCTCCTCTGCTAGATTTATTAAACAGGTAAAGAAAAGTGGGGTTTAGGGCAACTCTACATTTTACGTCTGTGAAAGAGGTCTAGTCAGGCATATTGTGTGGAATGGGTGCATATTACACTGACTCAGAAAAATATAAAGCAGTGACATATGCACTACCAGGTGTCTGGAACTAGTTCTCAGCTTAGTAAAAACAGAATTCATGGGAAAGGAAAGGATCTCTTCCCACACCATGAAATTCCTCTTATTTTTAAATGCTGTCTGCTCAAAGTTTCCAAGTACACAAATCTTGCAATCCTCCCCCATTTCCCATGTCTAATCAACCACTCAGTTCAGTTCACTTATCTCCTTAACCTCTCTTGTAAATCCACTACCATTTCTGCACTGAAGTTCATTAACTCACAGTTCCATGTTATTAAGAGGGTGCCTTTTGTGGTTTGTTCATTATCCCTTTTTATCATCAACCAGGAAGTTAATGACAGCTCAGGAAAAATATTTAAGAAATCTATCTCCACAATTGTTCCCTACCCTAACTGTTCCTCTATGGCTGTGACTCATTTTTAGATGAGGCCCATATGTCTTTCACTCAAGACTTCCCCATTACATGCCTGAAGTAACCAGTGACTTAGTGAGAGAATTTTTAGACCATTTAGAAAAACACACTTTGGAGGTAGACCCTAACTACTTTTGTATTTATTTCATGGCATTTGCATTGACATTTCAAATCTATCACAAGCTTAATTTCTTAGCATTTCATGTATCCGTGTGTAAAGTAAGTGTATTAATGCATAATGTTTCTGGAAATTCATGACCTAAAGACTTGGATTAATGTGCCATATTTTATTTTCCATAAAAATAGGGAGGATGCAGAATATACAATTTGCAAATCTGTTTAATTTTCTGAGGGCTACTTATATTTTCTGAGGAAAAAAGCAGAATGACTTCCATTCTGCTGGTAGATTTTCTTTAAACTCATAGCTATAGTCCATCAACATGCAAATCAATCTAAGTTCTTATGCAATTAATTATTGTATAAACTTACTTCTAAAATATGACATTTAAAAGAAATACTTTTATAGTAATCCTGAAATTCTATATTATAGCATGAATAACCACAGGCTTGGAATAACATCTAGATGAAAAAAAAGACTTTTCTTCCCATTAATTCCTACCCTGAAAACAACATCTAGTCTTATTTTGTCCTTGTCGTCCCTCATTTCATATCCTCCTTCCTAATCTAGTAAGAAATATATCTAAATTCTTTTCCTTCCTTTAAATTTCTCCTACTCTATTATGTCCATAGCTCAAAAATAGTACTAATTGTTGTCTCAATGATATTTAGAAAATCAAAATACTGGGAAATATTTTCAGGTTTAAAAAAAATTCTCTCGTAAAGTAGCAAAAAGTGAATCTCCAAAAAAGATCAAGTCATTAAAAATATGTGGCTATATAGAAGTGTTCACAAACCTAAAACTTAGATCTTCTATATTCAACTCAGCAACTGTTCTTTTCTTTACATGTGGCTGCTTCTGATTGTCACATTATTGTTTCATCTTTTATCTCTTCTTCAACTCTCTGTAAATTCCATTGGCTTTTGTTCATTCCCAACATATGAAATATATTAATCTTTTTGTACTGTCTGACCTAGTTACCTTGGACCTCATCTGGTCATTATGTACCTATGCTAAATGATCACAAGACTTCTTAAACATAGAGACCCATATCTGGAGCTACTGGTCTTGTTATTACAGTGCTTTCTGTCAAAGGCATTAGTGTGATTCTGACATAAATACAAAAGAAATCTCTGCATCTTTTCTCCACTTCAAAAACATCTTCAATGCAACCTACATTATTGTGACATTCCCTGCAGGTTTGAAGACCACAAGATTGATGACATGGAATAAGGAAGAGGGGCTCTCTGGACCCTTCATTTTCTCAGTTGCTAACATTATTTTGACAAACATTTTGTCATTCTTGTTTAACAGAGGAATCAGTCCTCTTTTTCTATATCAAAATTATTACCTTCCTTGAATAATAAAAATCAATAAAGTCTCTTCTTGTGTGAAGCCTCCAGACAATCTTCTCTCAACGAATAATTAAGCATTTGAATCAATTCCAGTACTAGCCTACCGTTCTCAGCTTTATGAAACTTTGCTGCCTGACCATCTTCGTCTGGAACTGTTATTATTTAAAAGAGAAATAGCTTCTAATATGGCTGTCTGTGAAATTGAAACCATCAACTTTATTTCTTCTAAAGAACAAACCAAAGCAAGACTGATATTGTCCAGGAAAAAAAAAAAATAAGTGTTTCAGGCAAATCAAGACCGGACTTGAACTATTGCTGAAACCACAAACTGAACTAAGATTGAACTCATTTTTTTTCTAACCAAAACAGTAGCTTGCTACCTGGAAAACAATGACAGAGAGATTTGTTTAAATATGAGTTCCTTAAAAGGGAAAGAGGACATAAGAGAATATGTGTGCAAATGTGGAAACTGCTAACAAACACCAGGGTAGGCACAGATTTGAAAAGTTCACTGTATCACTGTATCACTGTCACCCTGTTGCTCATCGATTTGCTCAAGCGGGTGCCAGTAATGTCTCCATTCATCCCTGTCGCTTGCTAGTGTAGCCTGATGGCATATTGGGGGTTCTGTCAGGGTCAGGGGAATGAGGACCACCATTGATACTGTTTTGGCATATTGAGTATGCCATGGGTAGCTTGCCAGGCTCTGCCGTGAGGGAGGGATACTCTCAATAGCTTGCCCAGTAGCTTGCCGGGCTCTCCAGAGGGATGGAGGTTTTGGGGGCAGTCTCTAATCGCCCTTAGAGGTGTGTTGGAAACTTATCTGAAGAAATTTTATATCAGATAAAATGACTTCTATTGACTACTAATAGCTCACCCTATTCATAAGTCTTTCTATCTAAAAAACCTAACCTATTGAAATGATCATTTTCATGATTGAATGAGTAGGGCATTATCTTATCCATATTAAAACCATCCCATTTAACTTTAGAAGAAAAATAATCCTATATATGTATATGCATACATATATGTGCATATATGGTACAGTCTCCTAAAACAACAATTTAGAAGCATAATCACGCATTTTCTCAAACCATAATTTATAAATATTTGAGAACTTTCACATATACATTGCTTGTTGGAATATTCTATTTCTTTTTAAATTTATTGTTAATTTTGTGTATGCTTCATTTTTAGCCACATCTGGCAGTAATCATGGCATAAGTCTGACTTTGAACTCAGGTATCACTCTTGGCGTTACTCAGAGAACCACATGAGTGCCAAGGATCAAACCAGGGTCGGCTATGTGCAAGGTAAGTGATTTACCTGCTGTAATATCACTCTGGTCCTTCTATTTTTATATTTTTTAGTGAATTACTTTTATTTAAATTGAGTTTTCATAGTCTACAACAGTATTGGAATCATTATAGATGCAGAACTACTACTCCAGTGTTTCAAGATCCTTCCACCATTGTCCGATGATTCCTTCCTTACCTCCAACCTCTACTTTCATTTCCCAGTTCAGTTGATCATGTCTAAGGATTGGTTTCTGCTGGGGATTGTTTAACGCATTTCTCTGTTTCATTATAATCCTCTTATGAGTGTATAATGATCTTATGAGATCATTTGGTACTTTTAGTTTCTGACCCATTTCACTTAGGAGGACACCCTCCAGTTCCATCCAAATTGCAGCAAACTAAAAAATTCTACCTATTCTCAAAGCTGAACAGTTTACCATTGCACACATATGCCATGGTATCTTTACATTTTATTTTACTTTGTTCATGTTTGGGGGTCATACCTGGCTGTGCTCAGGATTTACTACTTCTCATTGTTGAGAGGTAAGTTTTGACAGTTCTTGGGTATATACGCAGTACCAGGATAGAACAGGGGTCAGCTGTATAAAAGGAATGCATTTTTATCTCCTGTATTATCTCTCTGGCCCCTGTAGCACTGTAGCACTGCCATCCCGTTGCTCATCGATTTGCTTGAGTGGGCACCAGTAACGTCTCCATTGTGAGACTTGTTGTTACTGTTTTGTCATATCAAATATGCCACGGGTAGCTTGCCAGGCTCTGCCTTGCATCTCGGTAGCTTGCCATGCTCTCTGAAAGGGATGGAGGAATCAAACCCAGGTTGGCCGCATGCAAGGCAAACACCCTACCTTCTATGCTATCGCTCCAGTCTCCCTACAGCAATTTTTTTAAAAAACTGAAGAATTAGATGATTTTTATAGGTAGTTGTTTATTCTCTTCTACAAAATTACTCATTTCATTTTTTCAAATGATTCAAGCTATCTCCTCCCATCACCCACCAAAAAAAATTTACATTTCCCCAAACCTCATAGTAATGCTTATATGTTTTTACTATGCCCTCCCTGCCTGAAATTGTTTACATTTCCTCAAACCTCCCAGATAACATTTAAATTTTTCACTATTTAACTCTACTCTCAGTCAGTTATATATTTTTTATGAAAAGCTGTAATGATTATGTATTCACTACCACTGTTTTCAAATTAGTTATATATATATGTGTAATGATTTCATTAATGTTTTACTTTCATTGTACTGTGAACCTTGTGAGTATGGTGCCGTATCTGTTACATTCAATGTTATAATGTAGAGAGTATTAGGTATTTAACATGTTCTGAGTTTAAAAATAATAAGTTTCATAGTTTCATGTGGCTTATAGCAAGAATTCACTGTATCACTGTCATCCCGTTGATCATCAATTTGCTCGAGTGGGTACCAGCAACGTCTCCATTTGTCCTAGCCCTGAGATTTTAGCAGTCTCGCTTTACTTGTTCTTTCCAGTGGTGCCACATTGGAGGCTCTTTCAGGGTAAGAGGTATGAGACCCATCATTGTTACTGTATTTGGCATATTGAATATGCCATGGAGAGCTTGTCAGGCTCTGCTATGATGACAGGATGCTCTCGGTTCTTTGCCAGGTTCTCTGAGAGGGATAATTAGGCTATAAGAGGTCTCGCAGCCACGAATGCTGCCTCAAACTTCCGGAAGATTTGTTTTATAGTCTCTGGATCTTGGCCATCTATGGGATTACATGTCACCAGCGGCAGTTTCTGGGTGTGACTGCCAAGCTACTGGAAAACAGGGGATCTGGGTGGAGGAGGCCCAGCCTCAATCTGAGCAGGTTTGGAGATCTCAGCCCCAGGTTCCACACACCTCTGTTCCTCTGCCAGTTCCTTCATGCATACGGCTCCTCTGAACGTGCGGAGAGTGGCCTTGAGCATGGTTGTGGCTGGGTTCCGGACATCTTTAGCCGCCTTGGCTCTGCTCGAGGTGGGGAGGGAAACTCAACCCAAACTCCACCAAGGGGCCCCGGTGAAGACAGCCAAGCTCAGGGACAAGAGACTCTGCCATTTGTTACTATAACTACCATTTTTTACATTAGCCACTTAAATTTAGGATTGTTTGTTATCACGATAAATTAGTTATTGGAAAAATGACAAATACAAATTCCTACTCCAAAGCTTGCTTTGGCTGTTTATGATACGTTATAGACTGAGTCAAGCCAATGCAGTAAGAAATGTGGGGTGATAGGAGATGACTGGGTCTAGACTCCTGTAGGAAAAGACTCTGACATATCTACAGTTGCAGTTTCTTTTTTTTATGAATTTAAAAAATCGGGGCTGAAGGAATAGCACAGCAGGTAGGGTGTTTGCCTTGCACGCGGCCGACCCGGGTTCGAATCCCAGCATCCCATATGGTCCCCTGAGCATCACCAGGGGTGATTCCTGAATGCAGAGCCAGGAATAACCCCTGTGCATCGCCAGGTGTGACCCCCAAAAAAAATTTTAAAAAAAAGAATTTAAAAAATCTTTTTTGAAATAAAAATTCTTTTATTTTTATTTTAATTTTTAATTGTTTATTTTTATTTTTATTTTTTTAATTTTTTAAAATGTTTTATTAGTGAATCACCTTGAGGTACAGTTACAAACTTATGAACTTCATGTTTACATTTCAGTCATACAGTGATCATTTACCCATATCTCCACCAGTGCCCATTCTCCTCCACCAATGTTCCCAGTATCCCTCCCACAACCCCCACCCCATTGCCCACCACCCTGCCCTGCCTCTGTGGCAAGGCATTCCCTTTTGTTCTCTCTCCTTTTGGGTTTTGTAGTTTGCAATAGGGGTATTGAGTGACCTTCATGTTTGGTCTATGGTCTACTTTCAGCATGCATCTTTCAACCCGAATAGGTCCTTCCAACATACTCTACTTGGTGTTCCCTTCTCTAACTCAGCTGCCTTTTCCCCTAGCATGTGAGGCCAGTTTCCAAGCTGTGGAGCAGACTTCCTGGTCCTTATCTCTGCTACTCTTGGGTGTTAGTCTCCCATTCTGTTACTTTATATTCCACAGATGAGTGTGATCTTTCTATGTCTGTCTCTCTCTTTCTGACTCATTTCACTTAACATGATGCGTTCCACTGTATCACTGTCATCCTGTTGCTCATAGATTTGCTCAAGTGGGTATCAGTAACATCTCCATTGTGAGGCTTGTTACTGTTTTTATCATATTGAACACACCACAGGTAGCTTTCCAGGCTCTGCTGTGCAGGTGAGACACTTTCGGTAGCTTGCCAGGCTCTCTGAGGGGGTGGAGGAATCGAACCTGGGTTGGCTGCATGCAAGGCAACCGCCCTACTCGCTGTGCTATTTCTCCAGCCCTGTGGCGAGTAAAGAAAGGATTATATAAAACAAATAACAAGATACTTTAGACTGCCTGCCCAGTAGAAATTTACGTCAAATTTGTTTTGGAAATAATAGATTCCATCTATCCCACTTCTCAGAATTCTGTGAAATTAAGTTGTGACTGCCAATGGGCTATGGTAGAAAGACCTCCAGATTCATTAATTTATAAAGAAATTTTTTCCACAAAATTATAGTTTAGGCTGCATTTTAGAAGGCCTATGTTTCCATTCCAGATAAGTCACTTTGTTTATTAAAGGTTCAGAGATGCCTTAGAAGCACCTTAAGATAATTTATGGTTCTAGCATACTCTCCACCTCTAGCTTTAGGGTCAATTATTTGTTCATTCAACAAACATTTATTGAGATACTACCAGTAACTGTTGTAAGCTCAGTTTTAATCAATAAACATACAATAAACAAAAATTAAACTTAGAATTTACATTTTATTACTTAGTCACAAAATATAAAAGAATAAAGTAGAGAATATAAAACACTAGAAAACAGCAAGTACAGTGGAAAACAAGTAATGAAAAGGTGGAATTTCAGAGAATATGGAATAAATCAAAGCACTTAGATTAACTTTTGTGTATGCAGAGATTCCCAGGCCAAGACAATTTGGAGAAATTATATGTAACCTCCCAAAATCTATTATCTTCATATTTTCACTCTAAAGAACCCATGTTCTTTCATGAACACAGATTTTTCTCTTCCTTTACTAACATTTTATTAGGTATATTTTTTTCAGTAAACTATTTTGCTTCTCTATATTCAAAAGTATGGTAATAAAATTACTTACCATAAGAGATCTCAAGGAGATCAACCTGAGGCCGCAGATGTCCCAGGTGCCACCAGAGATGTAGGCAGGTGCATGTTTGTCAGTGTGCAGATCGTTACAGCGTGACAATCGACCAAAAGCTTACATTTTGTAGACTGGGAACATCTGTAAAGATGATTAGATACCACCCCAAAGGCCTCTGTCCCTCTAGGAGAGCCTGGTAAACTACCGAGAGTATCCTGCCCACATAGCAGAGCCTGTCAAGGTACCCGTGGTGTACTCAATATGCCAAAAACAATAACGATGACAGTCCTCATTCCCCTGACCCTGAAAGAGCCCCCAATATGCCATTGGGCTACACTAGCACGTGACAGGGATAAATGGAGATGTTACTGATGAAAGCTCCAGCAAATGGATGAACAACAGGATGACAGTGATACAGTGATACCGTAAGAAGTAAAGGCAAGATTCAAGCAAATGCAATCAAGATATCAAATATTTAATAATGTAGAGGAAGAGTATTCCAGGCAAAGAGAACATATCCAAGGAGTTAAGATACATATGCCCCTGGATCTTTAATGAAAATTAAGGAAAAGACTGTCATCGATAAGAATAAGTTGAGAGGCTTGACTATTAGGTTTTAAGTGTTTATGTAGGACATTACACTCTTAGTGACATAGGATTCAATTACTGGGAGGATTTGAGCAGAAGAAAGTCAATTTCTAAATTAGATTTTAGTTTGGTTAGTCTGAATTCTAAATTTGGAATTGGCTAAGAGAAGGGTGGTAAGGTTAGAAAGAGGAAAAGGGGCCAGAGAGATAATACAGGTAGAGTTCCTTCTTTGCACCTTGCAGATAGAGTGCTAAATCCCCAGCACCACTGCTGATATCTGAGCATGCCAGAAGTGATACCTGAGTGCAGAGTCAAAACAAGCCCTGAACACAGCAAGGTGTGTCTCCAGCCCTCAAAAAAAGAGGGAGAGAGAAAAAAATCCAGAGGCTCTATTTTCCAGTGATAATAATGGTAACATAGATCATAATAGCAGAGTGGGGGTGCTAGAAAATGTTAAAAATCTAGAAATTCTTCAACTATACAATCAATAAAATTAGAAGATTGTAAAAAGAGTGGAATAGACTGAATGTAGGCCTATATGCAAGCGGCTCAGTTTCAATTCCTCACACCACGTAGTCCGCGAGCATCACTGAGAACAACCCCTGTATATAGCAGCATGTGGCTCAAAAGCAAAAGAAAACAAATATAACAGAATTAGCTAGAAAACTAGACTTGTTTTTTGATAAAAAAGGCTCAAAATGGCTCTAGGATTTTTTTTTTGTCTAAGAAATTGAAGTTAGAGTCATCAGTAACTGAAATACAAACACCTGTAAGATTGTTTTGAATGTAGAGAAGAAATAGAACAAGAGTTCAATTTTAGAATTTTTATGTTCCCAGTGGCTCTTAAATAGTCAAGGGAAAATGTCCAATAAGTTTTGGTATACATAAATCTAATGTGTAGGATTAAATGAGAAATGTTGAAAGTCATAAAGTCTAGGTGATATTCAAAGCTTTGGAGTGAAAGTTACCAAGGGTCTCAGTAGAAAATATGATGATTAATAATATTGAAACTGGAAGAGCATTGAATTACATGGTCAGAAAAATAAAGTGCAAGACTAGAAAGAAAGCACTGCAGGTAGGGCTCTTAGCTGACACACGGTATACCTGGGTTTGACCCCCAAAGCAACACCGGGAGTAATTCCTGAGTGCAGTACTTGGAGTAACCCCTGAGATTTGCCAGGTGTTACCACAGGAAAAAAAAATAATTAAAAATATAATGAAACTAACCAGTATTCTCAGAAAGAATAATGAAGAAGAATGAAAGAATAATGAAGAATAAGTCATCAGTGACATGGAAGCAACTGAGAGAGTAGGATGTTTTGAAAGAGCATTAAGGAGAGTGTGTCAAGAAAGGAGTACCTTGCACTTGTCCGACTCTGGTTCTATCCCCAGCTCCACACGTTTCCCAGAACCAGACTCACTGAGGGCAGGACCAGGAAAAAGCCCCGAGCTTAGCCAAGCATGACCTTAGTCATTCCCAAAATCCATGTTCTCAATCACTAGTCAGGTACATCATAGCTAACATGATCCAACTCCTGAATGGTTAAACTGCAGCTACTCAAAGCAACGAAATATTAGGATGTAATCAGATATTATAATAGCAGAGTTTTTTAAAAAAAATACTGTGCATCAAGCCTACGGCAAGCATTATCCTCAACGGGGAAAAACTAAGGGCCTTTCCTCTGAGATCAGGCACAAGACAAGGATGCCCACTCTCACCACTCCTCTTCAATATAGTATTGGAAGTACTTGCGATAGCTATTAGACAAGAAAAAGAGATTAAGGGCATCCAGATAGGAAAGGAAGAAATCAAACTCTCACTATTTGCAGACGACATGATACTATATCTAGAGAAGCCTAAAACCTCTACTAAGAAACTCTTAGAAACAATAGACTTATACAGTAAAGTTGCAGGCTACAAAATCAATACCCAAAAATCCATGGCCTTCATATATGCAAACAATGAGGCAGAGAAAAGGGACATAAAAAAAGCAATCCCATTCACAATCGTGCCCCAGAAAATCAAGTACCTCGGAATCAGCTTAACCAAGGAAGTAAAAGACCTCTACAAAGAAAACTACAAAACGCTACTCCATGAAATCAAAGAGGACATGAGGAAATGGAAACATATACCCTGCTCGTGGATAGGGAGAATCAATGTTGTCAAAATGGCAATACTCCCCAAAGCATTATACAGATTCAACGCGATCCCTATAAGTATACCCATGACATTCTTCAAAGAAATGGATCAAGCAATCCTAAAATTCATATGGAACAACAGACGTCCAAGGATAGCTAAAACAATTCTTGGGAAAAAGACGATGGGAGGTATCACCCTCCCCAACCTCAATCTTTACTACAAAGCAGTAACAATTAAAACAGCATGGTACTGGAACAAAGGCAGAGCCGTAGACCAATGGAACGGGGTGGAATACCCTTACACACAACCCCAAATGTATGATCATCTAATCTTTGATAAGGGAGCAAGAGATGTGAAGTGGAGCAAGGAAAGCCTCTTTAACAAATGGTGCTGGCACAACTGGACAACCACATGCAAAAAAATGGGCGTAGACCTTGACCTGACACCATGCACAAAAGTCAGATCAAAATGGATTAAAGACCTCAACATTAGACCACAAACCATAAGGTACATTGAAGACAAGGTCGGCGAAACCCTCCACGATATTGAAGATAAAGGTATCTTCAAAGGTGACACAGAACTAAGCAATCTAGTAAAAACAGAGATCAACAAATGGGACTACATTAAACTAAAAAGCTTTTGCACCGCAAAAGATACAGTGACCAGAACCCAAAGACTATCTACAGAATGGGAAAGGATATTTACACAATACCCATCAGATAAGGGGTTGATATCAAGGGTATATAAAGCACTGGTTGAACTCTACAAGAAGAAAACATCCAACCCCATCAAAAAATGGGGCGAAGAAATGAACAGAAACTTTACCAAAGAAGAAATACGAATGGCCAAAAGGCACATGAAAAAGTGCTCTACATCACTAATCATCAGAGAGATGCAGATCAAAACAACCACAAGATACCACCTCACACCACAGAGACTAGCGCACATCCAAAAGAACAAAAGCAACCGCTGTTGGAGAGGATGTGGCGAGAAAGGGACCCTTCTACACTGCTGGTGGGAATGCCCACTGGTTCAGCCCTTCTGGAAAACAATATGGACGATTCTCAAAAAATTAGAAATTGAGCTCCCATTTGACCCAGCAATACCACTGCTGGGAATATATCCCAGAGAGGCAAAAAAGTATAATCGAAATGGCATCTGCACATGTATGTTCATCGCAGCACTGTTTACAATAGCCAGCATCTGGAAAAAACCCGAATGCCCTAGAACGGATGACTGGTTGAGGAAACTTTGGTACATCTATACAATGGAATACTATGCAGCTGTTAGAAAAAAAGGAGGTCACAAATTTTTTATTTAAGTGGATCGGCATGAAAAGTTTCATGCTAAGTGAAATGAGTCAGAAAGAGAGAGACAGACATAGAAAGATTGCACTCATCTATGACATATAGAATAACAGAGTGGGAGACTAACACCCAAGAATTGTAGAAACAACTACCAGGAGGTTGACTCCATGGCTAGGAGGCTGGCCTCACATTCTGGGGAAAGGGCAACACAGAGAAGGGATCACCAACTATAATGTAGTCGAAGGCCATGTGGGAGAAGGGAGTTGCGGGCTGAATGAGGGCTAGAGACTGAGCACAGTGGCCACTCAACACCTTTATTGCAAACCACAATAGCTAATTAGAGGGAGAGAACAGAAGGGAATGCCCTGCCACAGTGACAGGGTGGGGTGGGGGGCAGATGGGATTTGGGAGGATGGGAGGGATGCTGAGTTTACTGGTGGTGGAATATGGACACTGGTGAAGGGATGGGTTCCCGAACTTTGTATGGGGGAAGCATAAGCACAGATGTGTATAAATCCGTAACTGTACCCTCATGGTGATTCATTAATTAAAAATAAATCAATTTATTTAAAAAAAAATACTGTGCAGTAAGTAAAATATGAATCAGTATTAAAAAAATGGGAGGAGTGACTTCCCATGTCAAACTTTACTGATGATTCAAGAAAGACAAGGTCAGCAGTTAGGTTCTGGTCTCAATTATCTCATTTATTAGTCAAGGTCAGATTGACAATGGAAGACCAGTTCAAGGATAACGGTAAGAATGGAAGTTTCATTATTCAAAACATTTTTTAAGTAGCCAGCCATTTGGACTGTGTGTTTCAGGTGTGTGTCATTGAACATCAGCATGTGCATATTGTACATTAAATAAATTCTCAAAAGTCCAATTCTGGGCCGGAGCGATATTACAGCTGGTAGGGCATTTGCCTTGCCTGCAGCTGATCTGGGTTCAATTGTCCAAACCTCCTAGGGTCCTCCAAGCGCCTCCAAGAGTAATTCCTGAGTGCAGATCCAGGAGTAACCCCCGAACATTACTGGTATGACCCAAAAAGAAAAGAAAAGTCAAATTCTACCCTTCACCCTAGAATTTCTCCCTTTGTTCTAACTTAACTGAACCCCTTCTCTTCTTGAAAAATCTATATGGTTATAGAATAGAAATGTTTGTTTTTGTTTCGCTTAATCCATGCACCCATTTGTTTAAATATATATCTATTGTCTTTGTCCTTCTAGCTAACTAAGCTAAGCATAAATTTTTCCAGGTTCATCCATATTGTTGCAAAGGAATAATTTTGTGTTTTAATATTATCCCAATGTGTGCACATTCTCTATTTGTTGATCAATAGGCACTTAGATAGCTTACATTTCTTGGCCATTGCAAACAATGCTGCAATAAATTTAGGGATGCATTTATATCTCCTCAGATTAGTACTTTTGTACTCTTCAGGTAAATATCCAAAAGTTAAATAATTGTATATGCACATGTATGCGTAATTGGAACTTCCACTTTGATTTTTTCAACAATTTACTTACTGCTTTTAATAATGATTATACCAATTTGCCTTCCCAATTACAGCATATCAATGTTCCTTGCCTTCCACTTCTCTCCCACATATGTTATTTATTGTTTTTTGGATAATGTCTGTTCTTACATGTATAAGATGATAACTCATTGTTTCTTTGCTTTGTATTTCCCTTTAAACAAGAAATGAAGAATATATTTTCATGTGCCTATTAGCCATCATTATATCTTCTTTAGAGAAGCGTCTATTTGTATCCTCTGCCAATTTTTAATTAGGTTGTTTTTATCATTGTGTTTTATGTGTTCTTTGTATGTTTTGGACATTAAACACTTGTCAGAGATATGATGTGTAAATATCTTCTATTCAGTAGGGAGAGGCTATTTTTTCTTTCTGATACTAGTTTCTTTCATTGTGCAGAAGCTTTTAAGTTTGATGTTCTCTGTTTGTATTATTCTTTAAGGACTCATTTTCTTATAATAGGTTCTGACAGATTACACTCTTGCATCCAGGTAGTCTTCACTGTATTGGATTAAGTACTTGAAGTATATTGTCAAATAATATTGAAGGATTTAAAGGTTACTGTATCAACTTGATAATTAAGAATCTACACTGAGAACTGTAAATGGCTAGTTCTTCCAAAAGTAAAAGAAAACCAGATTCAATCATTTCATACCATCCACTGTCTCTGTATTCTTCCAAGTATTGAAACATCAAGGTAATTTGCAAAATTAGAGAGAGGTGTATATTTCGTGAAAGGAGAAAAACCGAGGACATTGGTGATAGGAAATGTACACTGGTGGAGGGACAGATATTGGAACATTGTATGACCAAAACACAACTATGAAAAACTTTGTAATTGTGTATCTCTTCATGTGATTTAGTTAAAAAAGATGATGAAAATAATAAAAGATTAGAGCACCCTCCCAAATGTATGTTTTCTCTTAATACTTTTTTCCCCGATCCCTATAACATTTTTATTTTTGTCTCACATCACAGGTTTAATTGTCCTAGAATCACAAAACATTGTCCTAAAAGTTGGTTTTATATGATGTGAATAAGGCTCTGGTAACAACAGTGAATTTGTCAAAATATTAGTTATTTTATTTTAACCTGCACTGGTTTCTTATATTCTTAAAATTGTTTCTTGTTTTGGGACTATCTTCTCCTACTTTGTAAGGGCTTTCTTGGATGATTGCTGACTTTCTGATTTAGCATTTGGCATCTCTTAAATCTTAAATGTCCCCTATATTGCTGTGACTCTTATACATTTAATCTGATTTCAATTAATTTTTTAACTTCTTCAGTAAACTGTGGGTTTTCTGAATAAGAACATTCTGGATTCCTCTTCTTATGCCTGGCACTCAATACAATACCATATGTATATTAATTTTTTTTGCAATTTAATATTTTCCATGTCTCATATAGCTCTCAAACACTATAGTCTCATATAATTCTCATAAAGTTCTCAAACACTATAGTCTTTCATTTTAATTATTATATTTTATATTATATTGTTTCTCAAATTTCACTGGTATGAGACAGAAGGGATTTCTTCTTATCATTTTCCCTTGAGCATATTATTAAGATTATATTTGAAAACAATATTTAAAAAATATAATGCTCTGACTTTCAATCCTGAGATTAACTATTTCCACATTTTAATAAACTGAATATTTGTGTCTTCTTTACTGCATATCATCCATATGTTGAGCCAAATACTTAATGGTATAGTAACTTGAAGGTGAAGCCTTTGATAGGTGCTTAAAGACCCCAGCATATTCCTCTCCACCAACTGCCTTATAAAGTTATAGTGGATAGAATTCTACCTATGAAACAAGAAAATAGTCCTCACTCAAAACTGCATCTTCCACAACTTCAATTGTGGTCTTCCAAAGTCTTGTATTTTTCCTGTTAATTATTTATTTCTAAGGTTGACATAACTTGTATGACTTGTTTCCTGTTACCATTGTAGAATAATCTCAAGAAAAATTAATTGTTGAGAATTCTGAATTAATAGCTTGATTTTAAAAATATAAACATTGTTGGTTTATCCCTGACACCACATTAAACAAACAAGTGGAGATCTTTAAATAAAGCAGAAAATAGATGATAGATGTAAAATGATGCATTTATAAATTATATTTAAAACGTTGGTATGTTTCAGGAGACAACCAACTTCTATATTCTCCGATAATAACATATGGTCTGTGTGGTACATATCCAACCTCAAGACTAAGAATAGGAAGCAAGCACTACTTAGACCAGATTGGAAGGTTGTAAGATTGGAAAATTAAGCATATTCAGTGCAGTCAGCAGACATAGACTCTCTTCCTACTGAAACTAAGTTAAAGGAAAATCCCAAGAAGTATAGAGAATAAATAAAATCATTTCCAAAAACTTTGTAGGTCTTGTATTCAAGAGATGTGGGAGGATGAAACAGACAGGTGTAACAAAGAAATGGTGTAATATGGTAATTAGGAACAAAACGAATAAAAGAATAAACAAATATCCAATTTAAGACTCAGAATAGTACTGAAATAAGTAATTATCCCGTTTAAAGTATATTTAGAACACCAGGTGCTTTATATGCAGTATTTATTTTGAGTTTCTCTAAGGAAAATATAAGCAACACTGTGTATCAAAATGGAAAATTTGGGTCTAGGTAAGGTTAGTTTATAAAGTGATCACAAAGTGAAGGACAGGCCTCCCCAAAATGTTTATACAGTCATCCCAAGATAGCTATAATAGTTATTTTTTCTCCAGCACATGTCACCTAAGGTCATCAAGGCTCTGGATATTTTAGGAAGAACTGTCACCATTACCTAACATCCTGAAGGAATGAAGATCACTCAAATTTATGGTAATATACAGATATCACCTTCTAATTATAGAAATCCATTAGTGTACAGATACCCAGTTACAAAGCATGTGATGACATGAGTTTCCTTCTATCTGTCCAATCAATTCCTCTCTTCTCACTTCATGTTCCTATCCCTGTCCCTCTCATCATATGGAGAATAAAACCCTTCCATCTATTGTACTCTATAATGTACAACCATCTAAACACTTAATAAGTATGTAGCAAAAATTATTATTTTTCTCCTAACATTCTCTCTGATGTTAATTTATTTGCTCAACCAACTTTAGAAGAGCTTAGAGGGAAAATTTCCTTTCTGCCCCTAGAATAGCAAATAGCAAGGCAAAATTTGAATCCAAAGTCTCTGAATCTAATATCAGAACCATGCCATATTAGCAGGGGTTCAGGCATATAAAAGAAAACTAATGTAACTGAATTAATTAAATTTAAACAGAGGATGGAAATCTATCACCAATATTAAACAGAAGTAATTTTACAAAATGCAAGGCCTATCTGAGCCAAAGTCCAGTAAAACCAACATTATGTTTTTGTTTTCCAAGTGAAAGCTCTTTTTCCTGAACCGTTCTAAAATAACTAGTTCTAAGCTTCTATATGTGGCCAAATTTGTGACAGAGAAAGAGGTGCTAAAAGTATCAGAAGACAGGTAAGATGTCACATGAAGTAATTGAACATTTGGATATTAGTTTCTTGATTATCATAAACTTACATTTTAAATGCACCTTGCTAAGCATTCAGTTCCTGTGAAATGGTTACAGTTTGGGTGCAAATTGAACATCTAATTGTCTTTTATTGTCTGATCTTAGAGAATATTTATTTAAAGATTTATGATTAAATCTCAAAACTAAATTTAAAAGCCAATATGTTGAATTTTTATGCAAAAAAGAAGTGTGAAATAGAAGGCGTAATTGGGAGAGGGGTTTGGTTAGTGAGTTAGTTCAGTCTCCTTCTACTACTTCTCACTTACCACTGAGTCTATCCAAAGAAAGGTCACTGGTGATAGAGAACTTGCTAATAACTTGTCTTGCAGAAATTAGAGTGCCTTTTAATGAATGGTGTAGCTGAAAGACTTAGTAGTTAGGGAGAGTATCATACTAAATTCATTCTCCAGGCATTCTTACATTATAGAGTAGCTGTGTCTCAGGTGAATTAAATGCAATTTTCCCCCTTTGGCTGCCTTTACAAAATTCAATCTCGTCTTGCTAATCCCTGAGGATTTAATGGGGTAGAGGTTCAGGTGGTACCCAGATTCGTAGATTATTTAATGATACCTCAAAGGATGATAGGCCTTGAGAATCAGCAGGGCATGAGAAAGAATCTCCAAACAGTATTGAGAGAACTGGGATTCCATCTGCCACTCCCTCACTATGTGATCCTGGATCTTTCCAATTCATTGAGTTTTATTTCTCACTTGTAAAATGTAGCATCATTGATGATTACACTTTGAGTGTATTTTATGGCATTATGCTTGGCCCAGTGAGATAATGCAGGGATTACGACACTTCTCTTGCACTCAGAAGGCCTTGGTTTGATCCCCTAAATCACATGTGTGCTTCTGAGCACCACTAGAAGTTATTTCTGAGCACAGAACCAAGAGTGAGCCTTGAGTACCATCAGATTGGTGCAAAATATGTTTAATACGCAAATAAAAAAGAGATGTCTATGTTTCTTTAGCTCTAAAATGTCATATACCCATTGTATCATATGAAGCTTATGCACTTATTAGAATAAGTCCTAAGCATTCACAGGTATGTCCCCTAAATAAATAAATCATTAATAAAAACTGTGAGTTTTAATCTGCATTAAAAAAATATCATGGCTTCTTCTCTTTGCTACTATACGATCTTTCCAAATTATTTTCTCTCCATCCATAATCTTCCTTTTGTCTTTCCTCTTTTTTTCTCTCCTCCTGATTTCCTGTTGCTAAATTTATTCTTTTTCTTTTCTTCTTGCTGTCCTGGAATTGGATATTTCAGAGACCATGCCAGATATTTCAAAATATCATCATCTCTGCTATTTGCAAAGAATGATTTCTTGGGTCTCCTTCCCCCCTCACCTCATTTTTGTTTTGACTTTGTCTTCCTTGCCACCTTTGTCCAGCTTCTAAGAGTGTCTCTAAAACCCTGCATTTGTCCCAAAGTATATCACAGGAATGTGCGTATTCCATAAGGTCCCCATTTAAATTTTATCACCAACTCCATAAAATAATTGCTCTCAATACAACCATCCAATGCTTTCAAAGCCAGCAGCTCCATTCCTTTGTTTCCTTTGCTTTTTCAAACGTGTCAGAGAAAGGTGCTCAGAAATGTTTCATTTTGTTGCTACTCAGGGAGTGACTTTTTTTCCCCATCCTCACCATTTATGGACTGTGAGTCAGTGCTGAAAAGTGACTTGCTATTTTTCCAGCTTTGTTCACACTGAGAAATGCACAAAACTTAGTTAATGTCTCTGTTCTCCAATAAAAGATTCTAGAATTTACAGGGGCTGGAGCAATAGCACAGCACGCAGGGTATTTGCTTTGCATGCAGCCGACCCAGGTTCAATTCCTCTGCCCGTCTCGGAGAGCTCAGCAAGCTTCCGAGAGTATTCTGCTCACATGGCAGAGCCTGGCAAGCTACCCATGGCATATTGATATGCTAAAAACAGTAACAACAAGTCTCACAACGGAGACCTTACTGGTGTCCGCTCGAGCAAATCAATGATCAACAGGATGACAGTGACAGTGACAGAATTTACAGAAAATATCAAGACTATGTTAAGTCACATACTTAACATAGTATGTGACTTTCAGTTGAATTGCTTTGAACATCCTCTGTAATCTTCCAACCATGGAGATAAAGTACACCATCAAAAGTTTATATTCAACTCTAAAGAACATGGCAAATGATTCAGCTTCCACAAGACAAAATCTCAAACTTCTGAGGTTTCTACTATCTAATTCTATACAATCTCTTGATGATACCCCCTGAAAGGCCTCTGCCTATAGACATAGAAATAAAATTCAGAATACATATCAATCTGACCCAGTGAGTCGTGAATCTGATTATTAATTAGTTTAAGTTTATCTAAGCATAAAGAGACAGAAGAGAAACAAGAAAAGAGTTAGGTAGAAACGAAAGAGTAGGAAAAGGTCTCTGTGGTAAATGTACGTCCAAAAACCAACAATAAAGACAACTTTAAGTTCCATGTACTTGATGATTTTCTGAATTCTGTTTTCAGAATTTGCTAAAAGAGAACCTAAATTTTCAATCTGATTGAAGCCAAGAGGATTGTATGTGTTGCTAGTTTTCTATATATTATTTAAACTAGAATTTATGAAGTGTGCCTTGCAAAATAGTGTTCTCTTTCCCTGTTAAAATGACTACAAAGCCATGATTGCCATTTTAATCCCTTCATGCTTGCATTCAATGTTTTAACTAGCCTTTACTCAGATCCAGTCCCTAGAAATATAAAGATGGATAAGAGAAAGATCAAATGCCAATTGATATTTTAGTTTCAAAGATAGACATTTGGATAGACATATAATAAAATAATACAGTAATAGCAATAATATAGAAACAAAATGGAGAACACCCTTTAGTCTGAAAATTTAGAAGTGAGGATCTAATTTATCTAATAATAATTACATAGGATTTCTAGGGGTTACAATCAGCGATAATAAATAATGGCATGATTTCCATCCTCCAGTTACTTGTGTTTTGTGGGTTTCAGAGCAAGATGATTATTAAAAGAATCAGTGAAATATTTTAGGACATGAACAATGAAGCCACAGAAGGTAAATTAAGTGTAGGATCATGAAGGGTGACCAATGAGAGAGACAGGATGCAAAATCTCTATGAGAAATGGTCTTGCCTAAGTGTTTGAGGCCAAAGAAAGAATGCAGCAGTCTTGATAAAGAATTCATGACAATGTGTAGATCACAGCTGGACCTGAAGAGCTGATGGATCCTATTCTCTCCAGGTAGAGCAACAACAGATGAGTCAGTTCCCTTTGTGACTATTAACATATTTTCTTATCTCTGCAACTTTTTTTCTGTTTCTAATCTAATAAAGAAAAGCTACTTCTCATGATTTACACATCCTGTGAATTGTACTCCCATTTTTGGTCCCCTATGAACCCTAGTGAGATGTCATTACTGGCTTGCCAAACAAAAATCAGAGCTCAGCAAAACCCATCCCATAGGTGGAATTCATAAAGACCATGGAAAATACAGATGCAGTTCGCACCAAGGGGAGGATCTAGACTGTGATTTTTTGAGGCTGATCTTTTGGAAACAAGGATTAAAATGTTTATTCTCTAAAACCAAATTGTCTTCACTTATAAACTGCACTTAAATATCTTTCTGTTACAAATTGAATTTGAATCAAACCCTCAAATAGCTCTGGAGATGTTTTAATGTGCAGATATTATATTTAATATATTTTTAAAATTTTGAATATTATTTACTGCTTATTCAGATGACTCTTGTTTTTCTTCCTCCTCTCTGGATTTTTTTTTATATGATGTGACAATAGAATGAGTTAAAAAAAAGTGGGGGGGGGGACATCAAGAAGAAAAATGGTTTTCTTAATCTCAATACAATTTGATTTTGTTATCTGAGGTAAACTGTCTGGACTGGAGCGACAGCACAGTGGAGACTTGTGTTACTGGTGCCCACTGGAGCAAATCGATGACAGTGCTACAGTGTTATAGTGCTACAGAGATAAACTGTCTAGTGAGTTTGACTAACTTGGAATGCTGAAAATTACAAGACTTGTCCTTGAACTCTGCAAATTAGAGAAGGGCACATCGGAGTATTAGCAAAACTCAAATACTACTTCAGAGATCATCATTAAATGAGTAGGATTGCATTAGTATTTTCTTGATGGTAAGGTAAAGCTTTTCACTTATCTCTGTAATACAAAGCAACTTTGCATACAAAGAAACTGAGCTCTGAAATTGAAAGCTTAACTGTCTTTCCTAAAACCATTCATGTGGTAATTGTGGACATCAGGATAAGCATTTCATTTCTTTTAAATCCTCTAATGACTTGGAATCTTTTCTTTACTCCATATGATTCCAAACCTCTCATTCATCTGTTCATTCCTTCCTTTAATAATTATAATGTTTCAATTATGTGATAGATGTTAGAAGTGTGGTTTAAAAAAAAAAAAAAACTGTAGTTCGAATGACCTGAGAGATTTAGGTCTCTTACAGATGATAAAATAAAAGCTGTGAGCAACTGACTTGCTTTCTTTCACAAAGTTAATTTGCAGTGGAGGTAGCGGGAGGAGATCCCAGGTCTTTGGATAGTAAAGCAAAAAGGTAAAAATAGTTGCCTATGAATCAAAATTGCATAAATGGAATTCTATTTTCCACTAACTTCCATTATAATGTTAGAAATGCTTTATCTTCACTTCTAATTGATTTCCAATGGGTAGTGGCCTTGAACATTTTTAACTGTTTCTCTTTTTTGAATGAACTCTCCTATTATTCATATATATATTCATATATATAATATATATTCATATATATATTGTTCTAGGATATGATATTTAAACAAACTTATTTCCTTAAAGGAAGTCAATACTGGGTTTAAATGCATAACTAAAAGGAATTTTTTTGCTATAAGTTACATCCTACTTTTGATTCTTTTTCATTATATGTATGCTTTTTTATATCTGGATTAATCTGCAGTGTAGTTCACCTCTGTTAAAATTTCAAAATGGTTTGTGTGTGTGTGTGTGTGTGTGTGTGTGTGTGTGTCTGTGTTTGGTCTGTGTCAGTGTGTATGTGTGGCAATTCACTCACAGAGGTAGAAGTGAAATAGCAATAGAGACTTCTATTTACACACATTTTTCTAATTAGCAATGTTTCAGAGAAAAAAATAAAAACATGAAATCAAATAAAAGATATTTTTCTCTTTCAATATTTAAAATTGGAAGATATTTTAAACCTCATGTTCATTGAATTTTAATCTTTAAATACCAAAGCTGAAGAATTTGAGTAGTTAGATTTCAATTAAAGTGTTAATTTTATTTTTTGTTGTTGTTTTTACAGAAACATTCTAGTTAAATGACCCATGCTCCCTTTAAGAAAGTCAATTACCTATATATAATTGACTTTCTTAAGGCACTAGTATATATATATATGTGTATATAGTCTTGCAAAACATTCTGTTTTGTTGAAAAATAACAAAATATTCAATATACTACAAAATAACACTGCAAAATAACAAAATAACAAAATATTCAAAATATTGCAAAATAACATGAAATCACTTTCTAAAATATATCTGAAAATATAAACATATTTGAAATATATGTAAAATAACTATCTAAAAGTATATCACTTTTTGAAATACATATTAAATGTATTTAAATATAAATATAATATGAGTACATTGCTGTACAATCACTGTATCACTATCATCCTGTTGTTCATCAATTTGCTCAAGTGGGCACCAGTAACATTTCCATTCATCCTAGCCCTGAGATTTTTAGCAGCCTCTCTTTACTTGTCCTTCTCAACGGTGCCGCATTGGAGGCTCTTTCAGGGTCAGGGAAATGAGACCCATCATTGTTCCTGCTTTTGGCATATCGAATACACCACGGGGAGCTTGCCAGGCTCTGCTGTGTAGGCAGGATACTCTCGGTAGCTTGCTGGGTTCTCTGAGAGGGAGAACTAGATAATAAGTGGTTGCATGGCGCTGTGCTTCTGGGAGCTTTATTTTATAGTCTCTGGGTCTTGGCCGTTGATGGAATTACACGGTTCTGGGAGGAGTTTTTGGGTTTTTACAGCCTAGTTTCTGGAAAAAGGGGGGATCTGGGTGGAGGAAACCCAGTCCCGATCCTAGCAGGCTTGGATATCTCAGCCTCGGGTCCCATACACCTGGGTTTCTCTGTTGGTTCCTTCACATGTGAGACACGTCCGAGTGTGTAGAGAGTGGCCTTGAGCATTGCTATGGCTGGGTTCTGGAAGTCTTCGGCTGCCAGGGCTCTGTTCCAGATGGGGAGGGAAATTCAACCCGCTACCCTCCTAGGGGCCCTAGTGAATACAGTCAGGCGTGGGGGCAGGAGACTCTGTGTCGCTCTCTTCCAGTAGCTTTGTTTTATGGTCTCTGGATCTTGGCCACTGATGGGATATATGTTTTAACATATATGAGATGTATATTATATGCAGCCATTATGACTTAGTTCTCAGAACTGTGTTTAGATATTATTTTGGATAAATCTTCAGATAATTAATCATCTGTATTAATTAATTAATTACCAGCTCATGTTCACTTGTAAACCTTATTTTGAGAAAATCTTCAGTTTATAGGTAAACGTGGAGGTACCAGTATATTAGTTAAAGTTATATAAGAAATAAAAGATTTAATTACATGTAATCTTGATTCCATATTGTTGGATATCATTGGTTTGTCGTTTCCCCCTTGCCACTAGGAGCTTAGGTTTATCAGTCACACCCATCAAAGTGCTCCCGAGTCACTCCCATTCTTTTGTTTATCTGTAACCAATTCTACCAGTTTATCTGCTCTTCCCTTAATCAAACTCTGTTAATTGGTAAGGTCAGAACTTCCTAGGACATTGCCTTTCTCTCCTCTTTATGCCTTTTGAATAATTTACTTTAAAGCTACGTCTTTTTTGTATAGACACAAGAAGACAATATTATGTTTTTATAACTTAAGACTTAATTGGCCTCGATATTCCCTCCTGGGCATCTGCTCTCTCCACTTAAGCCTCAGTTGCCCTCAGTTCCTAGCACCCCGAAGTAGGGTCCCCAACGTGGGACGGGAAGGATCCAGGGCAAGCGGTGAGTTATGTGCTACCCTGGCATCGAGATGGGCCTGGCCAGAGTGCCTAATTCTTAACTATAAGTTAAGAGCTTGATCATAGACAAATGCTGTCATGATCCAATAGTAATTATGAGACTGGGACCCTGCCAGGGATAGGAAAGACTGATCTGGCCTGAGCACTGTAGTCTGAGATTGAGATGGCCCCAGGAGAGCAATTCTATAAGCTTTAATGCATCTCTTATTGTGTCCATACAAAATAATTAATATTATGAATTCTTATATGTTTGCTGGCTGAGGAGAAGAGAAACACATTCATGGGATTCTGCCCTTGGGTGGATCCTCTGCTGATAGAGAATTAAGTCCTAGGAGAAGCATCCCCTGAGGGAAAAGAACCTTACCCTATTGCTGACCACACCTATGTGTATGCCCCAACCCCCTCATGCTGGGGAGATTTAACTAGGCTGTAAGAGTGGGTTGGGGGCCAGATCCACCGGAGCCAGATCCACGGCGCCAGACCCACCGGGGCCAGATCCATGGGAGCCAGATCCACGGGGGCCAGATCCACGGGGGCCAGATCCACAGATCGAGAGAGAGAGACCGAGAGCCGGGAGAGAGGCAGAGAGAGAGAGAGAATGAAGTAGGATGGGGGAGAAAGAAGCAGGAGGAGAATCAGAGGAGAATGGAGATGGACATGAAATAAACCGATCGAGCAACCAGTTTGGCCTTCTTCCTTCCTTCACCTGCCTCGCCGCCTGTGCGCCCAATTCCTTTTATTTTTATTTTTATACACCATATTGTGATTTTTATTAGGCATGCTATAATCAAGCATTCCAAAGAGTTTATAACCTAAAGTTGAAAGTAGTTCACAAAACCTATGATACTAATAGACTTCAAAAAAATAAAGTTAAGAAACAGACAAGTTTATGAAGTAATGTAAGCAAGATCTTTAGGTTTGATATTATTTATTATACTAAAAAGTTATAAAATGAGTTGTTTCAACAAATTTATACATAAACACAAATTACCCATATTCCAGGCATTTCTAAGCACTGTAATTAAAGTGGTTGGTATTTGTTCATAAGGAATTTGTCTTATTGACAATAAAAATATCAAATTGGAAGAGAATATTATATTTAATATTATCTATTTAAATAAGATTATATATAATTTATGTCCCTACTCATTGGCATATTCTGCTAATTATTCTCTAAAAATCAGATCACTTCTCCCCACCTCTATTTCAGTTGTACAAACCCAAACTATCATGTCTCTCGTCTGGATTAGGACAGTTGCCTGTTAACTAGTATTTTTTTTTCTATCTCATTTCCCTGACTTTAAAGTGTAAGGTAGATCTTATAACTTTCTGCTCAAAACCCAAATCTTCTAACTTCAGTCAGAGTTAAAAAAAAAATAAAAGATTCCAAATCCAATAATATTACTCAGAATCTAGCCTCAACTTAATTTTTCGATCTCAACCCTTATTATTTCCTCATTCTACTCAGACTTAGCAACTTGTTTTTTCTTTTTTTCTTTTTCTTTTTTTTTTTTTTACAGATTCATGTGGGTTTATTTATCATGAGACCAGATGCTATGATCCATTCGACTCTAAACTGGTCACAGGTCACAGTGACCGCGTGGGGCGCAGGGATGAGGAAGCCGGGCAGGGCTAGGCCTGCGGGCTCTATTACCAATGTCCAAGGCAGAACCCTCTAGAAGACATTTCCCTTGGGGTAGAAAGAAAAATGATCACATGATGACCATTGATTGGGGTGGGCAGCCACCAGCCTGATCCCAACACAAAACTGAGGTCAGGGCCCAGGGCGGCTCATCTTCATGCCCAGCCAGGAGGTGGGGACAAGGGAAGGACTCTGTCATGGTGCCCAGCTGTGCCTGTCTCCGCCCCTCTGTCTGGCATGAGGATTGTGACCCCGGGACTGTAGCCCTGGCCCCCCGCCACCCAGGAGGATGGCAGACAGCAAACCGTTGGGGTGCGGGGTGCAGGGGAGCAAGAGCGAGTGAGCGGCCTCTCATGTGTCTCTGGAAGCGGAGGGACACAAGCGCAGGACTGTCCTCCGCCCGAGGTCAACAGCTCCCCGGCTTCCTCCTGTTTCCAACTATTTCTCAGACATATGAACACATCCCACACCAGTGATTGTTCTGCTTTCACTCAGCCTCATATGTTCTTTCCCAGATTTGATGTTGTCCATACATGTGATTCAACTTCTGCTCAGGTATCACTTTTCTAAAGTGTCTCCGAATTTCAACCTACTGATCATAATCCTCATGCTAATTCACCTCCACCTTGTGTGTGTGCAAGTATAAGACTATTTTCAAGCAACTGGAGTTTAACAGAAAAAAAAGATACAGATTTCTATATATTTTTATCTTCATTCCAACAGATTCTTCCCTATTCTCAACATCCTACAGAAGAGCAGTATGTTCGCTCCAATTGATAAATCTACACTGACATATTATAATCATCTAATGCTCATAGTTAACTGTACAGTTTACTGTGGTTAGTCTACTTTCCATTATATGATTTTAGCACATATAGTGGCATGCATCCATCAAAAGAGTTTCATAGAGTATTCTCACTGTTCAAAAACCCATCTCTACTTCACCCATATATTCCTCCCATCTGCCTCCCTAGCAACCACAGTTTTTTTTCTGCTTTGTAATTTACCATTTCAAGAATAATATATATGTATATATATATATATAGCTATAGCTATACATCATGTAGTCATTTCAGATCAACTTCTTTCACTTAGTAATATGATTAATATTCCATTGTCCAAAATATATTTGCTTATTTGCCTACTAAAAACATCTTAACTGTTTCCAACTTTTGACAATTATAAATAAAACTGCATGAGGATGTAAATAAATAGGTTTTGGATTGTTTTGGGCAAATGCCAAGGCATATGCACAATTGCTGTTATATGTTGAGTATGTTTAATTTTGTAAAAAATGTTCAAAATATCTTCCAACGTAAACAATATGGACGACTCTCAAAAAATTAGATATTGAATTCCCATTTGACCCAGCAATACCACTGCTGGGAATATATCCCAGAGAGGCAAAAAAGTACAATCGAAACAACATCTGCACATGTATGTTCATCGCAGCACTGTTTACAATAGCCAGAATCTGGAAAAAACCCGAATGCCCCAGAACGGATGACTGGTTGAGGAAACTTTGGTACATCTATACAATGGAATACTATGCAGCTGTTAGAAAAAAGGAGGTCAAGAATTTTGTAGTCAAGTGGATGGGCATGAAAAGTTTCATGCTGAGTGAAATGAGTCAGAAAGAGAGAGACAGACATAGAAAGATTGCACTCATCTATGGTATATAGAATAACAGAGTGGGAGACTAACACCCAAGAACTGTAGAAATAAGTACCAGGAGGTTGACTCCATGGCTTCGAGGCTGGCCTCACGTTCCGGGGAAAGGTCAACTCAGAGAAGGGATCACCAACTACATTGTAGTCGAAGGCCATGTGGGGGAAGGGAGTTGCGGGCTGAATGAGGGCTAGAGACTGAGCACAGCGGCCACTCAACACCTTTATTGCAAACCACAACAGCTAATTAGAGAGAGAAAACAGAAGGGAATGCCTTGCCACAGTGGCAGGGTGGGGTGGGGGGGAGATGGGATTGGGGAGGGTGGGAGGGACACTGGGTTTACGGGTGGTGGAGAATGGGCACTGGTGAAGGGATGGGTTCCAAACTTTGTATGAGGGAAGTATAAGAACAAAAGTGTATAAATCTGTAACTGTACCCTCACGGTGATTCTCTAATTAAAAATAAATAAATTTAATAAAAAAAATAAAAAAAAAGAAAAAAAAATATCTTCCAACGTGTCTGTACAATTTTTCATTCTCATCAACAATAAGAGAGATTTTTGTTGTTGTTCCACACACTTGCCAGCAGTGGGTATTGTTAGGATTCCAAAACTGGCTACTCTTATTACTGCAGATAGGTATCTGATTGTTATTTAAATTTACATTTTCTTGATGACATGTGATGTGAAACATGTTTGGTAAGATTATTTTCCATCTGCACATCTTCTTTGATAAGATATAACTTAAATCTTTAAATAGTGCCAGGAATAGAATTTAGGACCTCACACAAGCAAGGTAAGTTCTCTGCCCCTCAGTTCAGGTGCCCAAACAGATTTTTTTAAATTAGATTGCTTCTCATGCCATAATATGTATTTTTATAACAAGATTTTATCATGTGTCTTTTGCAAATATTTTATCTTTGTTTTTGACTTTTCAATCTCATCACTAAATTTTGTCTTTCATAATTATATCCCTTATTACCCACCATTTCTTAATTCTACATTTCTCTATTAGCTTTTAGCTTTCATCTCAACAAAATTGCAAGTTCCTTGAGAGAACTACCTGGATTTCTTCACAATTATCTTCTCAACTAAGTGGTCTGCACACACGTTATATCTGATGTATACATAATGGATAGGTAAGTACATTTTAAATAAGTTAACGAGTTAAAGTAGACATAGTTGTGAGAACTTACAATTTCACAAAGCAAGAGTGTATGAAGCAATGCTCAATCCTCATGAAGGTTTTTGAGCTAATAATTCCTTCAAAACATATTTGTTGACTCCAAATCCAACAGTGACACCCAAGGACAGTAGACACAAGGGCCTAGATATTTCTCCATAGTTGGGTGCCTGCCTCATGAGCTAGGGGAGAAGACAGCCAGAATAGAAAAGGGATCAGATATGTGTGCTGAAAGTAGATAAAGGACCAAACATGATAGTCTCTCAATATCTGTATTGCAAACCATAATACCCAAAAGTAGAAAGAGAGTATGAGAAATTGTCTGCCATGGAAGCAAGGGGAGTACTGGGAACATTGGTGGTGGAAAATGTGCACTGATGGAGGGAGGGATGTTCCATCATTGTGTGACTGAGACTCAAACAGGAAAGCTTTGTAACTTTATCTCACGGTGAGCCAATAATAAATAAATAAATAAATAAATAAATACAATGGTGTCCTATAATTGTTTTTCTTTTTTCCAATGGATATCCTGTTGAACAAGTCAGATATTTCTACATCCTAATTTTTCTCT
Source organism: Sorex araneus (assembly GCF_027595985.1). Classification (NCBI taxonomy): domain Eukaryota; kingdom Metazoa; phylum Chordata; class Mammalia; order Eulipotyphla; family Soricidae; genus Sorex; species Sorex araneus. Next base: position 15,616,925 of record NC_073302.1, on the reverse strand, counting down.
GACAAAAGAGAAAGTGCACATATATTCAGAATGGGCAACAGATTACTCATTTATATTTGTCAACTCATAGAAACTATATTCTAAGTGTTGGAATGGACACTTAGTGAGAATGGTCAATTCATAGAAACTATATTCTAAGTGTTAGAATTGGTACCTTAACATTTGAACAATTTGTAAAACTTTTCTGAAACTGAACATTCCTGACTTGTAAAAGAGTGAAATATCTCCTACAAAGAATTGCTGAATTAAATATAGAAGTATTTGACATACTGCAAATCACTTTACCATTATTATCTCTAATTACATAAAGAAGTAGGAAGATATTTCTACATAAAAATCACTTTTTTTTTCTCCCTCAAGACCCAAGAGTATTTAGAATATTATTATTCTGTGTCAGGACTGATTGTCAATGGCCTGAACTGTATTCCTACTTGTCCTCAGGGAAACTCCTTCAAAGTCTAATTGACCTCATTGTCAGGACATATTTTCTAATATTGGGACAATATTTTCATTTCTGTGTTCCACACTCTAATTTCTATTTATACCTCCATGGGGCAACATTAACAATCTTTCACCTTCTGTGTGTATGCCCTTCAAATATTTATGTTGTTAGCATGTCCCTCCTTAGTTATTCTCCATCGATGCAGACGGTATTTAGTTCTTTTAATCTTTTCTCATAAATCAATCCCTCTAGTCCTGTAATCAGGCTCCCTGATGCTCTTTGAATCTCATCCAATTTCTTGACAGCTCTCTCATGTTGAGATGCCCAGAACTGTTTACAGTATTCTAGGTGCAGTCTGATCAGCTTCACACTGAGCTGCTTTCTCCCCTTGATGCTTCTTGACAGTCAGCCTCCCTGCCTACGATTCAAGGATGCTATTCGGTGCCTCCAGCCACCATTTAAACTTGTAATATCTTTCCCATTACAGGCATATTTCAGTGTTTGTTACCATTCCAAGTAGTGGCAACTTTTCAGAAATGGTAGGCAATGATCACAAACTTTACCTTTCTGAGGTGTCAACATTTAAAGCTGTAAAAAACATGAGGGGGCTTAATTACAACATAAACCATAAGAGTCTTTGCTGTGGTTTAAGACTACATGAAAATGACTCCCAGTTCTATCATACTCTTTGCTATTTCATTGTGATTAATTTATTAGTGTCTCAGCTTCTTCTGTAAAATGAAAAGCTGTGCCACTAATATTGTTCTGAGAAAGAAGTGACATGCTTTATAGAAAGACTTTAAATAATGACTGGCACTTGGGAAGCACTCAATGAACAGATATTAACTAGGCCATTAAAAATACTACTTCAGGTAAGTATCAACAAAGTACACACAAGTTCAGTGTATAGTTATGTGAATTTTGAAAATGTTTACCCTGTGTACCATGCTACTACGAACATTATTATAGAAAAAATTTTCTCGTGTACTTGTTTCCTTTTCATTGCCATATGTGAATCTGCATACCCAATGAAGCCATTATGAAGTGCTCTGACCGTAGTTCCACTTACAACCTATTCTGATTTTATCAGAAGGCCTCTGAGATCTCTTGATACAAATGCCAAATGATAATTTATACCCAAAATCTCTATAAAAGTCTGGACATACCCTATTTTTCAAGATGAAGTTACTTTATTGCATGGCCTATTAGATGTGCCTGTTAGATGTTTAATAACCAAATTTGTAAGGGGAGAAAAATAAAATAAAAAACCTGCTGTGTAGTATTTACCAATTTGCATGGTATTTACCAATTTGCTTGTCCTACTAATAGCAAATTAAAGGTATCAAAATTATGTCACTGAAATCAGAATTAGGAAACAAGAAGGTTCAATTTTGTCTTGATGATAGTGTCTACTGGCTTCAACATAACATTAGTTGCAAGTACTTTGGTTTCAAAAATAGAGAAATATTTATTGTATATGTTTGCAGAATATTATAGGGTTTTATATCAAGAAGATGTTATCTTCCCTTCTCTTGTTGACCTCAGAGTGGAAATTGAGTCTATAGTCATGATTTTGATTGCAGCAGCTGGCATAGCATTTTGATGACCAACTCCCCAAGTTGTTATTTTTTGTTTTATAATCATTCAAAAAATACCTGTAACCCTTCTGATGATATCAGTGCATGAGACATTGTGATTTATTAGCCATTTCTACAAATGCAGGGCAGTTAAAGTTCTGCAGCGTTTTAACTTCACCTTCCTTTCAATTACTGTAAAACTACTTTGCATTAGGTGATACTGAGAACTGAACTCTTTCTACCCTGTTTCTATTACCTATTGATAATGTGGATCCTAATTCCTTGATAGCATCACCTAATGAATTTTAACTGAGTACAGTCAACCAAAACAAATGATCAAATAGTAAAATGAGCTCCCAATGCTATTAACACAATGCTGCTAGTCTTATGTTGCTAGCACATATTTTTATTGAAGAGGAGTGTCCATGGGTTCTCATTGGGATTACTTGGTGTTAAGCTGGTAACTCTTCTATTTTCAGTTAGTTTATCCTTATTTTTATGTAGCCTGGTCACAGCCTCTTTACTTACCATAAGCTGTGATCATGTCTAAGCTTCAATGTTCCATCCTTGTGGTGAAATGTGATGAGTTTTAAGAGTCTTTTTTCATAATATTAAATTCAAAATCATGGGAAAGTATTTATATCAATAAGTTCAGATTCAACTTTAACCCAGTTTTGTATTTCAGAATTAAGGTTTACTTCTATAATCCCTCCACATCCTTTCAGTCAGGTCCTGCTTTTGCAGTTCAGTAAACTATTTCCTCCACATGGGCTTTGCTGTAATCTCTGTATGAGAAATTATGAGGGAAGATGAGAAGCATCTTTTTTTTTTTTTTGGTTTTTGGGTCACACCTGGCGATGCACAAAGGTTACTCCTGGCTCTGCACTCAGGAATTACTCCTGGCGGTGCTCAGGGGACCATATGGGATGCCGGAATTTGAACCCGGGTTGGCCGCGTGCAAGGCAAATGCCCTACCTGCTATGTTATCACTCCAGCCAAGATGAGAAGCATCTTGAGGAACATTAATTGGAGCTGTCTCTGTCTCACATGATATGTCTGTATGGTTTCTAATTAGTGATAACCTACTCTTGGCAAGAAGGACACCATTTCTTTTCTCAGTCTGGAGAACACAGGGTAATCTAGAAATGTGTCTTTTTTGTGAGTATTTATTCAGATCTTCTTTTTCCAAGTTTTTTGAGTTGCATTCCTTACCACTTAATTAGCATCACTGTATCACTGTATCACCATCATTCCGTTGTTCATGGATTTGCTCTAGGGGGTGCCAGTAATGTCTCCATTCGTCCCTGTCACATGCTAATGTAGCCTGATGGCATACCGGGGGCTCTTTTAGGATCAGGGGAATGAGGACTATTGTTGTTACTGTTTTTGGCATATCGAGTATGCCCGGGTAGCTTGCCAGACTTTGCCATGCAGGAGGATACTCTCAATAGCTTGCCGGGACAGAGGCTTTTGGGGAAGCCTCTAATTGTCTTTACAAGTGTTTCCACTTGTAAGCTTTTGATCGACTGGCATGTTGTAATGAGCTGCACACTGACAAACACACACCTGCCTGCGTCTCTGGCCAGCACCGGGGGTCATCTGCAGCCTCAGGTTGATCTCCTTGAGGTTGACGGAGTGAGCCCGGAGGTTGTTGAGCAGCTGGCAGAGAACCCTATCATGGAAGGTCTGGGCCAGGTCGAACACCTGTGCTGAGTCCCAGGTCACCCAATGGTCAGCTGACAGCACTTCACAGTGGATGAGCCACTGAGCATACTGCTGCCATGGCTCTATGTCTGACGGTGCTACAACTAGGCCTGACAGGGGCAGGCGACGACATTGTGGCTGCCATGACGGTTTCTCCGTGTCCCGCCGATGCCATTCTGTCTGAATCTTGCAATTCTAATTTTGCATCTTGCAAGTCTGATTCAGACTTAATTAGCACAGAGGACCTAATAAAACTAAATATTCTATTTTTTGAGAGATCTTTAGTATAGCTATATTTGCTATAATAGTGTGGCTGATTTTCATGGCAGTCTGCCCTCTGCCTGCTAGAAATGAGCAAATCATGTTAGCTCTCTTCCTTCTTACTCTCTTTAAGGAGAAATTTTATTGCTAGAAAAGCATATAACAGTATCTGTGTTGATCGACCCCTTCTAGAATAGCAATACTGACATGGAGGTTTTCTTGCCTCCCAGAATACCTCTTGTTGATAATTATTAAACTAAATCTTTTTTAGGACTCCCAAATAAATCTCTCAGAAGAGAGCAACAGAGAATGAAACTCCATAGAGATACCTCTGAAACCTGTGCCAGGCTGTCTTGTCTGGGGCAACCCAGAGGTGGGCGGGTGAGGTCCCCTCATGCCCCATCAAAGGCCCGGAAGCTGAATACCTCCATAACTCAATCACTGCCATACTCCCACTGATCTCCACAGGCTCAGATGAGGCTTACACATGAATGAAACTGCTGAAAAAACCAGTTATGCGCACTTGTGACTGAAAGCTCCAGATTTGCTCAGAGTCAGGAATGGGCAACCTCCCCCCATTTCCCTGTACTTCTGGTAGCCAGGTAGTTATGCCCAGGAACTACCTCTGGTGCCATTTAAATTCCTTAATGGTCATGATCCAGAGACTCCCAAATAAATCTCTCAGAAGAGAGCAACACAAAATGATATGCTATTGAGATTCCTTCAGATCCCAATGTCACCATCCAGTTAAAATAAATAAATAAATAACCTCTATTCCTGGAGCATGTGGCTACATTCACGGCTATGTAACATCTCATATCCTATACCATTGATGTACCAAAGTAGCATGCCACATTTGATGGGGTGTAAAGTAGAAAAGTAGAAGGCAACCCATCTCGGGGAAAAAAAAAATATATATGTACCTATATATAAATATATACATATACCTACATATGAATATACAGAGAGATATATGTAAGCACACAAGGCTCAACCTTTAACAACATGCTAGTAATCTCTTATCACTGTATCACTGTATCACCGTCATCCCATTGTGCATCAATTTGCTCGAGAGGACACCAGTAATGTCTCCATTGTGAGACTTGTTACTATTTTTGTCATATTGAATACACCACGGGTAGCTTGCCAGGCTTTGCCATGAAGGCAAGATACTCTTGGTAGCTTGCCGGGCTCTCTGAGAGGGGAAGAGGAATCTAACCTGGGTCAGCTGTGTGCAAGGCAAATGCCCTACCCGCTGTATTATCACTCCAGCCCAGTAATGTCTTATACAAGGGTTTAATGGTGCCAGGGTTAGATACAACAATATTCACACCCTTTCCTCAAAGGAAACCTTTTGGGGTCATTTTTAGTGGATTATTCATAACAAGCAATACAAAATGAATTATGTAGCTTCTGTTTTGGGGGCAAGGATTGGGGGTCAGGTTGGAACATACGTAATATGGTGGTAGGTAGTAATGGTGATGGGATTGGGATTGGAATATTCAAGGTAGCAAATTATTGTAAATTTTATAAAAGGAAATAAAATTTAAAAAATAAACTAAACCTTTTAAAAACTTTATCTTAATTAGCTCTTCTTAACAGGTGGTTAGTTGTCCCTCTGTTTATCCTCAGGATATTCCAAGGGAAGCACAGGTGTAAAACATGAATACAGAGGGAAATGACATGAGATGATGAGTGATCATTTGTCAGACAGTAATGAAGAAGATTGTAGTTAACAGGGTCTGTGTAATTTGATTAAGCAGACAAGTCAGTGCTTGGAGAATTGAGTTTCTTTATTTTTATTTTTTATTTTTTATTATCGAATCACCATGAGATAAAGCTGCAAGCTTTCATTTTTGAGTTTCAATCATACAATTATCAAACGCCCATCCCTCCACCAGTGCACATTCTCCACCAACAATGTTCCCAGTGTACACTCCACCCCCTTTTATATACAACCCCCCCCCCACCTGCCTCCATAGCAGGTAATAACTCCCATACTCTCTCTTTACTTTTGGGCATTATGGTCTGCAACACAGATACTGAGAGATTATCACGTTTGGTCCTTTATCTACTTTCAGCACACATCTCCCATCCCGAACGACTACTCTAACCATCATTGACTTAGTGATCCCTTCTTTATCCACCTACCTTCTCCCCCAGCTCATGAGGCAGGCTTCCAACTATAACTATGGGGCAATATTCCTGGCCCTTATGTCTACTGTCCTTGAGTGTCCATCTCATTTTATTTTTTCTATGGAGAATTGAGTTTCAATCTTGCTTCAGATCCTAACCACAGACCTGCCTAGCCAGATAACCATGAGCAACAACCACCTGAAACTGCCTTCTCTGTTCCCCTTGGGTACTCATTTTCTCTTCTTTCACTGGTCATGAGAACTCTAGCTCAATTTGACCCTAGGAAATGTGCACAGCAGTTTCATCTAGACTTGCCATCCTTTTTTTTTTTTTTTGACCTTTGTAACAGAAGTTTCCCCCACACTGATTTCTATGCTGCAAAAAAAAAAAAAAAAAAAAAACACCCTTCACAGAATCTGCTTTCTTCAAGGTTGAGTTTGGCATTAAGAAGATTTTGAATTCCACCCAAGTCCTGAGAGGTGGGACCAGCCTAGCTCACCTGTTTCCTAGACAGCGGCTGCTGCTGGCCGTCCTGGAGGTGCACTGCAGGTGTAGCCCAAAGCCTGAGGAGGGCAGCCAGAGGACCCTGGCAGGGAGCCAGGCGATGCCAGCAGCATGCACTACCAGGGATGGCCAGTGAATGGCAGGGCCTCATGTTGAGGGTGGCACAAGGCCAGGCAGGGTCCAAGATCCTGAACGTGGGAGAGGGCAGGAAACGGGCTCCAGCAGCAGCAAGCCAGTGTCCCACTGCTCAACACGGGGCTCTGGACCCACCCTGTGGTTATGGCCTGAGAATTCACCACTCTGGACCTCCTGAGTCAAGAAACTGCATTTTACGGCTGGAACAATCATACAGTGGGGAGGATGCTTGCTTTTCATGTGGTTCATTCAATCCCCACCACCCCACAAGGTTCCCTTAGCCATGCCAGGAGTGATCCCTGAGTGCAAGGGCAGGAATAAGCCCTGAGCACCGCCAAATGTGACCCAGGCACCAAATAAGAGAGAAACTGCATTTTAGTAGGACCTCCAAGCGCTCTTTGAAACATTACCCGTGGAGAAGAGACACCCAGAGGCCCTATGGGAAGTCAGTCTGTCAGAGAAGGGCAGGTCTACAAAAGGTATAAAATGCCATGTCCAGGGGGCCGGAGTGATAGCACAGCGGGTAGGGCGTTTGCCTTGCACGCGGCTGACCTGGGTTCGATCCCCGGCATCCCATATGGTCCCCCAAGCACTGCCAGGAGCAATTCCTGAGTGCAAAGCCAGGAGTAACCCCTGAGCATCGCTGGGTGTGACCCAAAAAGCAAAAAAATAATAATAATAAAATAAAATAAAATAAATAAAATGCCATGTCCAACCTATTGAGCTATCTCTCTGGACTTGGGCATCATTTCTTTAATTTTTTTTGTCTGTTTGTTTTGGGGCCACACACAGTGATACCACAGCGGGTAGGATGTTTTCCTTGCACGCGGCCAACCCAGCTTCAATTCCTCTGTTCCTCTCGGAGATCCTGGCAAGCTACCAAGAGTATCCCGCTTGCACAGCAGAGCCTGGCCATCTCCCCATGATGTATTCATTATGCCAAAAACAGTAACAACAAGTCTTAGAACAGAGACATTACTGGAACTTGCTCAAGCAAATCGATGAACAATGGGACGACAGTGCTACAGACAGTGCTACCCAAGTCCTGCCATTTAGCTACATTGTTAAAGTGGAAATGGAGGGGGTAGCAGAAGGATGCCAGGTAGTGCAGCTAATTCAATTGGTTATTTTTAATCTCCCTTTTAAAGGGTGGGGGAGTTGTTTTCAGGCAGGAAGAATAGTTTGGGGCAGAGATAAGGAAGAGATAGAAGAAGGAACTGAGTAATTTCCTTTTGATGTCATGCCTCCGCCCGCCCGTGTGGATTGCAGGAAACACAGCAATTCTCACAGATGGGTGTGAAGCTGGAGAAGAAGCAAAAGTGAAAAGGGCAATAAATCACAGGACACCAGCAGCAGTGTGAGATAGACCATAGAACAGAAACAAATCAGTGGGCTATCAAGAGCACAATTTGTCCTCTTGAGAGTGAATTTGTGCTCTTGGTGGTTCAGACCAGCCCACAGACTGTGTGATAGAACTAGTATACAACTAGCAGGAGATCTGTATGACTTCACATGTGAGACACCATGAAACTAGACATTTTCGCGTTGGAAACACAACAACGCAAGATGTAAAATAAAATAACTATAATCTCAAAATATCAGAGGTGAGGTTACTAATTTTTCACAGTTTCCTAAAGGATTCTCAGGAGCCAGTCAAAATTTGCTCTATCGGGGCTGGAGCAATAGCACAGAGGGTAGGGCTTTTGCCTTCCATGCGGCCAACCCGGGTTCAATTCCCAGCATCCCAAATGGTCTCCCAAACACCGCCAGGAGTAATTCCTGAGTGCATGAACCAGGAGTGACCCCTGTGCATCGCTGGGTGTGACGCAAAAAGAAAAAAATGAAAAAAAATTGCTATATCAAGCTGACTTTCCTGAGGTCATTCTCTTTATCTGTAAGACAAGACTTATGATACCACCTTCCTCCTATGAAGATCTGAATATAAGTGCTGAATATCAGTACTGCTTAGTACCTAGTGTAGTGTAAAAAACTAAGGCTCACCGAGGGGCATGTGCACTCTCGGGCTCTCTGGATGGCTCTGTCTCATTGCCCGTGTTTGGTGCTCTGGAACCGCTGTGTATGGGCTGGATCAGGATGGCCGGTGGTCAAGGACAGACGATGGAAGAACGAGGACCAAGCTGGTTGCTGATTAGTTACCATTTATTCAATCTTCCATCTTTCTCATCTCCCGCACTCCCAGCTCAGTCCTCTCTCTAGATCAACTGCCACTTCTCTCCATCTCTATCCTCCCTTTTTCCTCTCTCGCCCTTGCCCCTAGGTTACACACGACCAGATAACAAAATCAACATAATAAAGCCCTTCCTGAGGGCTGTCAGGTATAAAGGGAACACAACCTAGGGGCATTCCAAAGCCTTTCCTGACTGGCAGTATGCAAAATACCTCTTAAGGGTTTTTTTCTCCTCTCCCCATTCCAAACACTCATTAACATCTTAATACTAGTTATTTTTGTATGGATTTAGCAAGAGATACATTGAGGTTTGCAAGGCAGCTCTCCTGACAACATCTTGCCACAGGCTCAGACTATAGATCTCAGGCCAGATTAATCCCTCCTAACCCTAGCAGGGTCCAAATCCAGTTATCACTGTTTGGATCATGACAACATTTGTCCATGATCAAGCTCTTAACTTATAGTTAAGCATTAGGCACTTTGGCCAGGCCCATCTCGATGCCAGGTAGCACACAACTCACTGCTTGCCCTGGGTCTGTCTCGTCCCTCGTCGGGACCCTGATTTTTGGGGGTGCTAGGAAGTAAGGGCAGCTGAGGCTTAGTTTGAGAGAACAGATGCCCTGGAGGAAAATATCATGTAGAGTCAAATGATTCCCAGGTTACAAAAGCATAGCATTTGCTATGTCTTCCTGTGTCCATACAAAAAGGACATTGCTCTGAATAAACTATGCACAGGACTCAAGGAGAAGAGAAAAAACAATACTTACAAGTCAACAGAACACTAAGAAAGAAGCTACAAATAAACAAAGAGGAATGGGAGCACCATAATGGGAGTAACCCAATAAACCTAAACTACCCGAGGCTATGTTATCCTACAGTGGAGGTCATTCATAAATATTTTCCCTCATAGAATGTCAGTTTCCTTTTTCACAATTTGCACAATTATTCCATAGACTTTCTTTATGGTTAAGTTTCCTCGGTGGTTTTGTTCTTTAGTGTCCCCTGGTTCCTTAGGAAGTAATGTGGCCTCACTATTAGAAGCTGCTCAATTCAATTCTGTTATAGGAATATTTTCATTAATCCTAGGATGGCACTTGGCATAGCAAGTTTGAGATTCAAAAAGTTGTCAAGAGCTAAAGAGTAAGAGCTCAGCAAAATAAAAGGGAGAGAACTGTTAAAATATGTAAAGGAAAAATAAGGAAACATTTAAATGGTAAAGGTTAAGTGAGTAGAATTTATTTCTTGTCTATCTCTCAAACCGCATCCAGTAAGAACTGAATATTGCTTTAATAGAGCATCTGTATAGAATAAAACTTAAAATCAGAATTAAAATATGAATCACCAAAAAATATATATGATGATACAAAAATGCACACTAATAGCAGTTTAAATAGATCTTTTCATTATTTGTCCAATGACAATAGTAAATTTCAAATTGGCTATAAGCAGTGGCAAATTATTATCTAAAGTATCCAAAAATCAGAGGGTAATAAATAAAATGAGCTTAAGTTTTACTGTTAAGCAATATGCCTGGGGGCAAGTCCCTGTGTCCCTCTGAGCCTTGGTGAACATATGAGTGAGGTTATTGGTCAGTCTTTTGTTAATTTGTTGTTTTGTTTCTTCAATAAAATACCACCCAGATCTTAGTTTAACAATAGGTTAAAAAACAGAACTGGGGTTTGAATATGATAATGTTTTCTCTATGCATTTTAGCCACCTCAAACATACTCAGAGACCCTTATTTAGAGAAACATTGGTCAATATAATATACCATTTTTCCACTAATAATCAACATTTTATGTTTATAAACCATTAAGAAATATATTAATGGCACAGCTGTTAGGGTGTTTGCCTTGCATGCAGCAGACCCAGGTTTGATTTCTGTGTCCTCTCGGAAGGCACAGTAAGCTACCGAGAGTATCCCGCCCGCCTAGCAGAGCCTGGCAAGGTACCTGTGGCATATTGGATATGCCAAAAACAGTAACAACAAGTCTCACAATGGAGACGTTACTGGTGCCCGCTCGAGCAAATCCATGAACAAGGGGGCTCTAGTGATATACAGTGCGATAATATGTTCAGTATGCAGATTTAATCAGAGAATTTTAAAAAAATACACAAAACCCCAAACAAGTGCTCTAGGTTTTAAGTATGAAATAAATAGAAATTCACAGAATTAGTTCATGACAAAACATTAGTCAGATAATTTAAGATTCAAGACAGAACTATAACAAATATCACAAGTGCTCTGTGGAGGTAATATATGAAACTAATACAGGCTGCAAAAGGAAACTCTGTACTATTATAATCAGAGTTTTAAGTTCAATGCTAGGTAATTTTTCTCCATAAAACAAAGCAAAGTACATTAGTACTGAGTAATGAGTACAAAGTACTGAGAAGCACTTGACCAGTGGTCTTCCTGGAAGAACTCAGGATGAAAATCAATTCAGGTTACTGCCTACCCAAAGGTAAAGCATTCACTGTCTGAAGACAGGGGTCAAGTGTGAAGACAGTTTTCCACGTAATAATCTGAATCTTTTCAAACCCAGGCTCTCCAGTCTTTATCTGATTTGTTCTAATAAGCAGCAGTGTGACTGGCACATGATACATGATACTGGCACTGTAGCTCTGTTGTCCTGTTGTTCATTGATTTGCTCAAGAGGGCACCAGTAACGTCTCCATTGTGAGACTTGTTGTTACTGTTTTTGGCATATCAAATACTCCATGGGTAGCTTGCAAAGGCTCTGCTGTGCGGGCGGGATACTCTCGGTAAATTGCTGGGCTCTCTCAGAGGGTCAGAGGAGTCGAACCTGGGTCGGCCACATGCAAGGCAAACGCCCTACCCGCTGTGCTACTGTTCCAGTCTATGATACATAGTAGGTCTCTTTTTTGCCTTTTCTTCTCTATTTTTGTCTCTCTAGAAATGGTGAATATTTGAAATGTGTGAAACAGCACTGATGTGATCAAAATAGTTCATGGAACTAGGAAGAGAGGTAAAGATAACACTTTTACAGAGACCCTTGACAAAATATATAAGGCCAGAAGTTAGGAATATGTGAACCTATGACTTTTTTTAGTAATCAGATTTTCAAATAATTGAGTAAATAGAATTATAAGCATATATAGAAACTCAAGGGGAGGCCACACTCACTATGATCAAAACACTTCACACTATTTTTGAAGGGGTGACTGGAGAACCATGTGCTACGAGGGATCAAGACTGGGGACCTGGTATGTTAGGCTTGTGTTTCAACATTTGAGCCCTTTCATTTTGCCTTAAAACAAGCACTTTATTTATTTCATTGTTTTTGGGCCACATATGGATGTGCTCAGAGCTTACTCCTGGTTCTGTGCTAAGACATCACTACTGGTAGTGCTCAGGAAACCGTATGTGGTGCCAGAGATTGAACCAGGTTTAGTTACATACAAGGCAAATGTCTTACCCCTTTTTCAGCCCTATTTTTTATATATAGATAAAATAAAACAAAAGTAAGAATAACATTTAAACATCCGTGCACACCTAAATGATGAACTCTCCAAATGGGTACAGCAATTTTGTCAGTTTTACCTCACTGACTTGCTCTGTATTATATGCTCACTTAACCCCCTCCTCACCATGTCATGCATTGGGGAGTTAAAATAGCACAAAGTACCATCACCACAATCTTGGCTGCTTGCTACTCTGCTGCTAGCTGGAAACTTTATCAAGTGTCAGCAAGAAAACCTGGTATTTATCAGGGTGGGTACTGTACTGAGCTCTACTGACAGGGGAGATTCAATACATGTCATCTTCCCGTGCTAAGATGTTTGAATGACTTGTTCTTTCTTCTCTCTTGCCACGAGAAAACTTTCTCTTTCTTTCTCTTCAGTCTCTCTTAAGCAACCCCCAATTTTCTCCTTTTACATTATAGTGTCTTCTTTGACCATGCAACCTAAGTATTTGATTTCAAAGAAGTTCCTGACTCAGCTTCTGTATACCCATCCTTAAAGTGCCAGAATCCACTAGATGATCACTGAAGTCTTTTGTGCCAAACTGGATTTTTTTCCTAATGCTCTGTCTGATGTCACTTGCATATTTCCTTATCCCACAAAAGTAAAGTCAGAGATATAGGCTTTGTAAAGATAGTTCCTTTTTTCATTGCTTGGTCCAGTAAAATGTGAGTGGAGAGGCTGAGAAAGTGAAAGGAAAAGAGAAAACCATAGGATTGGAGAGTTTAGGAGCTGGGGAATAAGGATGCAATTAGTTTGAGGGAGAGTGGAGTGGTAACTGTTGGGGAAACCACTGCTATGTTGGTAAAGAACTATATGGAATGTTCCTCTGATATATTGGAGACTCGGAAAAAGGAGCATGTTGTCATAGCCTTTACCTCACCAGTTAATGGTTCCTCCAGAAAGTGTTAGCACCTTCACACTTCCCAGTTAGTGCAGAGTGACTTACCAGATTTCTGCAGAGGATTCACATGTAAAGCACAGATAAGTCTTAAGAGAAAAAGTAAGGGTACACGGTACAGAATGTCCAGGTATTGTTAGGCTACACTAGAGTACAGTTGGTTCCAGAGAAAAATGACAGGGGAAGAGAATATAAAGAGGATAATGAAGTCAATGTCTAGGACAGAAGACTTTGCCTTCTTCAAGTTTGTCTGTACTTTTATCAAATAAAAGGATATCAAAACTTGATATCAAAACTTTTCTTGTTTAAAATCATAGATAATAAAATAACAAATAGATTGGAACTCAATCTAAAATCTGGGATACCCTCCATTTCCACAAATGTTCAGGCTTATTTTCAGAGTGAACTTCCTTCACCATTCCCATCCCCTTTCCTATGTAGGCTCATCATAAAATTTATAATTATTTTTAAAGAGCATCTATAGTGTGTAAAAGTTGATGTTAGGCATTTTATATGTCAGTGTGTGTCCATCGGGTTAATGCATATCTCCCATTTACCAAATGAAGAAACTGGCACTCAGGGTAGTAATTTGACTCTATTCTGATAGAAAATAAGAAGTTAAGCTGAGATCCAACTCGATATACCCCTAAAACATAACCTGTCACTGTCACTGTCATCCTGTTGCTCATCGATTTGCTCGGGCAGGCACCAGTAACATCTCCATTGTGAGACTGGTTGTTACTGTTTTTGGCATATCGAATATGCCAAGGGTAGCTTGCCAGGCAAAAGCCTTACCCTCTGTGCTATTGCTCCAACCCAATAAATATTATTAAACTAAAAGAGATAACCAACATTATTGAGAATTAGGGAATTTAGTATTAAAAGGCAAATCCAAGTTGCATAGCTTTTCTCTTTGCCCATTTGCTATTTCCCTGTATCTGTCTCTCTTGACAGGAGATCACTCAGTACATGAAGAAATCATAGTTCACCTTCTGTAATCACTTCCTAGGACTGTAAATTGTACAATATGATGTTCTCCTTCTTGGTCACAGCTGACTACAATTGAAATCAGCCCAATCCAGAAAGCTCAGTCTTTCTGGAGGAAGAAACAATGAGGAAAAGATCAGTTTTGAAAACAGTAAGTAAGGCCAGCATAAAGGGAGATTTTTTTGTTGTTGCTATTTTTAAGGTACCAAATATAAGATCAGAGGTAGAGAGAGTTAGGCTCTACCCATTTCATAGAATTAGAAATTAAGAAAGCTACTTTGATGAGAAAGGAAACCATTCCGTTAGAATTTCTTTAAGAAAGTGATAGTTGAAGGATTTCAATCAACCTCCTCTACCCTAATTTCATTCATATACCCTAACCCTGACCACCCATGTCACTCACTGTCTTTTTACTTATTAAAATGGTTTCAGTGAACAAAAGCGATAGCTTTCATCCAGCAAGCCTGGTGGCACTGCCTGGTCCCCTGAGCACCACTAGAAGCCAACTCCTGAGCACTGGGCTGTGGGAAAACTCTGAGCACTATTGGACGTGAACCCCTCCCCAAAAGAGAGCCATAATTTGGCTCCATTATTTTTCTACATCTACTAACACAAAAAATTGTCAACATCAAATTTTTAACTTTTAAAAACACATCTCCTGGAGCTGGAGTGATAGCACAGTGGATAGGGTGTTTGCCTTGCACCGCAGCCAACCCAGGTTCAATTCCCAGCATCCCACATGGTCCCCTGAGCACCGCCAGGAGTAATTCCTGAGTGACAGCCAGGAGTAACCCCTGTGCATCACCGGATGTGACCCAAAGAGCAAATAAAGTAAAATAAAATAAAATAAAACAACACCATATCTCCTGTCTGTGTTTCAGACAGAATCATCGTAACAAGACATTTTTGTTTTTGATGACATCAAATTCTCTGCCCCCTGAAATTCTGTCATTTATCAGTAGAATCTATTGTTATTGACTGTTTCTGTATGCTAAACTAAAGGCAGTTTCTTTACCTAAGACTCCTATTTATTAGTGCCATTTCTGCCCTCTGGGGCTGCATAAGAGCAGTGAAATTTCATTTCCTTATTCCTCCACATCCGGTGAGAAAGGCAAATATCCCTATTCTCTCTAATCCAGGAAGTTTTGTTTCTGAATTTTCCCCTTTCTTATTCACAAGCTATGGTTTGAATTCTGCAGCTATTGTGTTCTCTTTCCCCTTGTTACACTCCAAATTGCACACCTCTCTCTCTTGCTCTCTCTCTCTCTCTCCTTCATACCCATATTTTTTCTACTCTGTAATGATCTGGGTTTGTTGCAATCCTAAAATCTTTAATTTATGATTAAAGTGTAAATATCCATCAACCCCAGGTGTGTGTTAATGTGTGTATGTGTGTTTGTGTGTTTCAAAGTGACAAAAAAGAAAGGTTCCAGGATATCTGAACAAATGATATAAAGATGAGAATCTTTTGCATGTGACTCCAAATCAGGCAGATACAAAACAACATGGTGATATTATGTTTGACATAGGACATGGCCCAGTAGGGGAGAGGAATATGCTTCAACAGTTAGATGATTATGTTAATGCAAACTGGGATTTATTATTATGTTTGTTTAGTTGGGACTGAATTTGATGTGATTGCTTGCGCAGTTTCAGTGCTAGGTAATAGATGCTGAAATGTATTACCACAAAGATCCTCTGGGAACAGCCACCTGGGATTGACACAGAGAGTCACTGGGTGTCACTGTTGAGTCATGCGAACGCAGCTCTCTTCTTGCTGAGACAAGTCGAGTTCCTTAAAAAGAGGCTGGGCGCCTGAGATTTGGGGTGGCTGCCTGGATCCTTCTGAGCGGCATCTCTTCATGAGGACCGAGACAGCTTATTCCTTTCTCTCCTTTCCCCTGAGAAGTCAAAGCAGGTCCATCTCAGTAGGGCCTTCGCTGCCTCAGCTACTGCCTAATGAGCTGCTCGGCCCTTGATCGGACTGGCGGAGCTAAGGGAGGTCTCCTTTGGGGCACGGATGCTATGCAGCAAGTGATCATCCCGCACCCGCGGCCAGAGGAAGGTCCCCACACCCACAACTCGTGGAGTCTTAACATATCTCTTCACAGCAGACAAGACCTTCCATTCCACAATAAGCGTTAGCTCCAGATTTAGGCATAGACATTTTAGCCTCAGAAAAGCGCAAAGTGGCACATTTTAGATTTTCATGAGAGGGGGCTGAAGCGATAGCACAGGCGGGTAGGGCATTTGCCTTGCACGCGGCCGACCCGGTTTCGATTCCCAGCATCCCATATGGTCCCCCAAGCACCTCCAGGAGTAATTCCTGAGTGCAGAGCCAGGAGTAACCCCTGAACATCGCTGGGTGTGACCCCAAAAGAAAACACACACACACACACACACACACACACATCAAACAGATTTTCATGAGAGAGCTGATTTTGATAGAAGATGGGGGAATCATACATGATGAGAATGTTGAAAGGCAAGCGATAAATTGCACAGAGGCAAAAAAAAAAATTAAAAAAGGGAGGGGAAGAGGGTTATGAGATCCTACAGGCTTTAGTCCAAGAACTACTCCTGTCTCTATAGAGTTAGCACAAATTGGTTGTGAATATTTTGCCTCAATATACTTTGAATATACTTCATGTCAATATCCTTTTACCCATGTCCTTTTGCAGATGTCCTCTATCTTTTTAGGAAAACTTCCTAAAAGTGCAAATTCTAAATGTCATCTTCCAAGAACTTTTTCTAGATGCCTTTAGAAAGTCCCAGACATCTTCATGCTGTTAAACTCTATATAATAGAAAGCGTATCCATAGAGCACTTTTCCAAGTCTAATCTATAGATAGATGCTATGCTTTTAGAAGACTGTATGGCACAAACTTGTGTTTCATGTTTGTTTCTCCTGAAATTCAGTGCTGAGTTATGTAAGTACAGACGCTTTCAAATGCAAATATGACCATTCTTTTTTCTCTCCTCTTATAATCATTGCATATAAGCCAAGTTCATTCTCATTGCCTTCTTATTGAAGTCCATCCTCAATGACCCCTGCTTATTTCAGGTCAGCACGATTTACATCCACATACCAAGGAGGCTGCCATACTTTATGCCAGCAGTTCCCTACTGACTTGCACCCTGAAATAACCTGGGGAGCTCTAGAAACCCACATGCCAGGTCCCACCTTCTGGAATTCTGTTTCAATTGGTGTGAAAAGGATCCAGACATAAATGGCTTTCGAACTCCCCAGATGATTCTAACGGGGCACTGAATTTTAGTCTTGTAATTTTTATAATATTCACCTTCCTAAAACATACATAGAACCTGCAAAACTTTTTTTTGTTTCTCTGATCTTATCTTATTCGTTCATATTTCTTGGATCACTTGTATATAATCACTTTGATAAAAACATCTCTGCACATAATTTGTCAGTGAAATTAAAAAGGTTTTCTTTGAGATTCCACAACATCTTGTACATACTATTGGATATAGGTTTAGAAATTGCTCTCTCCTATCTACACATATCTATATCTATACCTACATTGACATCTATATTGTCTCTAGGCTAACGTTCATACTGGAGAAAT
This sequence comes from Sorex araneus, assembly GCF_027595985.1. Taxonomy (NCBI): domain Eukaryota; kingdom Metazoa; phylum Chordata; class Mammalia; order Eulipotyphla; family Soricidae; genus Sorex; species Sorex araneus. The sequence continues at coordinate 15,599,017 of NC_073302.1, read as the reverse complement.
AAATATATTTGTCATTATGACTCTAGCAAGCAACACAAACTCTAGAACTTCTTTGGTCCTCTGTCTATATTTTGCAGGAAGAATTACTGATGATAGAGTATAAATGAGTTAATGAATGAATAATCAATGACAATTATGCATCGACATTCGCAATCAATGACAATGATATATTGATATGTAATTAAAGATTCACCATGAACATCAAGAAAGTGCTTTATAATATTGCTTCATTTTATACTCGTATTAGCTGCTCTTAGAGTCATCTACATATTACAAACAAGTGGTTCACCTTTGGCATTAAAGTGTTGACTAGAGGGTCTGGAGCAATAGCACAGTGGTTAGGGCGTTTTTCTTGCATGCAACCGAACTGGGTTCGATTCCTAGCACTGCCAGAGGTAATTCCCAAGTGCAGAGCCAGGAAGTAACCCCTGTGCATCACCGGGTGTGACCCAAAAAAAGTATTAACTAGATTTCACAATCATGATTTGAAGCCTAGTCCATCTGAGTCTGCTTTTGATAGCTCTAATGATTCTCTACAAAAGTAGAAAGGTGAAGATGTTTAACAAAAATTTTCCATTGAAGCTTTTAATAAACTTTTTACTGGATACTATATATATTAGCTCTGTAAAGCCCTATAAAGCCCACATAATATCCTTATAAATAGATTTATAAGTCCTATTCACTTGATAAGGAAACCATTAGACTGGAATGGGAGAGGTATTACATGGCTTACAGCATTTATTTTGTATGAGGTCCCCCCTGCTTGGATCCCTGTCACTACAAGATCATGAGGTTCAGACCTGGAGGCCCCTACTTCCCTGAAGTAGCCTGCAAATTTCCAATAAGCCGGGCCTGAAGACATCACATTCTTAGGCTCTCAGGTTGAATCCAATGATCTGTTGACCAAGAATCACAAAGATTGGCCCCAAGTTCCCTGAGCACTTCTTAAGAGTGTCCAAAATAAAATAACAATGCTCCATAGAGAGAACATAACATTCATTCAAGGCCATAAATAAGGAGGACATATAACATATGACATATGATAATTAGGGCTGTAGTGATAGCGCAGCAGGTAGGGCATTCACCTTGCACATGGCCAACTAGGGTTCGATTCCTCTGTCCCTCTCAGAGAGCCTGGCAAACTACCGAGAGTATCCCACCCGCATAGCAGAGCCTGGCAAGCTACCTGTGAGGTATTCGATATGCCAAAAACAGTAACAAGTCTCACAATGGAGACGTTCCTGGTGCCAGCTCGAGCAAATGGATGAGCAACAGGATGACAGTGAAATCTTGGGGTTCTAGTGAAGATTCTGCCTTCATCAATTAGAAATATTCATTGTGCTATCATTGCATCATAATAGATGAATAAGAAAGGAGAGAGAAAGAGAGACAGAGTTGGTGGTGGGAAAGTTTGAAATAATGGTGGTGGGAAGGCGCAATGGTGGTGGGATTGGTGTTGAAATTTTGAATGAACCAATTACTGTGAACAACTTTATGAAAATATTTTTTTTAAAAAAAGGAGACACAGAATCCCAGAGATAGGGAGATACACAGAGAGATAGAGACAAGAAAGAATCTTTCAAATGATTTGTTGTGTAAATGACTTTTTTTCACTCTTCTTGCTCATGATAATGTACTTCACTGTATCACTGTCATCCCATTGCTCATCTATTTGCTCGAGCAGGCACAGTAACATCTCCATTGTAAGACTTCTTGTTACTGTTTTTGGTACTTAAAGATATTATTTAATCTTTGCTCCCCAAATTCTTAGCTCTTTTCCTCAAAAGCATCAAGGCACATCTGTAGTTTTTCTTTTGAAATTATCGGTCTCTTCTTATTCTGGGCCTACCAAGGACAGATGAAATATCTTCTTTCTTTTTAAATTGATGCTTTTGTAATTTCTTCCTCTGTACAATTTACACACAATGCTGAAGCACAGGACCTCTACATGGATACCCAATGCCCCCAGAAAAGGGCTTGGCAAAGATCTCACTTTAGACTTGTCTCTAGAATCCAATTTTCCTTACTTCCCTGTCCAATGTTTTTATCTACAGGTTGAGTTCTTAAAGGAGTCATTGTTAAACATGATGAATATTTTTAAACCTACAAGCAGATTTTTTTAGTTGAAAGTACTCTAAGTGCCAAACACAAGGTATTTTTATTGCCTATTGCTACAACATAACAAGGCCATTTGCTCTGTGGGATCTTGGTAATAGGAATAAGTAGGAGCAAACAGAGGTAAGGTACAGATTCGTTTTTACTTCCCTAATGTGAACAGATGGTTTAAAATGTGAAGTGGATACTAGCTGTAAGGAAATGTGAACCATTGTCTCCCTGCTGAGGACAGAAAATATCCTTTAAGAAAAAGGGAAGAAGACATTTGGAAATTTGGTAGCGGAAACTTGGAATAAAAACAGGTCATGTGTCTTAGGACCTGGTCACATTTGTGGTTAAAAACAACAGATTGAGAATCAAATTGTTGTTAGTGCTTGCAGTGTCTAAAGTTTCAGGAAAGCTGAGAGAAACTTCTGTGTCTACAAAATGCGTATTATATATGTCAATCTGCAGACACACTGAGTCACTGTCACTGTCATCCCGTTGTTTGTCGATTTACTCGAGCAGGCACCAGTAACATCTCTATTACACTCAACCCTGAGATTTTAGAAGCCTCTCCTTACTCGTCTTTCTCAACAATTGGAGGCTCTTTCAGGGTCAGGGGAATGAGACCAGCTTTACTGTTTTTGGCATATTGAATACACCACGGGTAGCTTGCCAGGCTCTGCCGTGCAGGCAGGATACTCTCGGTAGCTTGTCCGGCTCTCAGAAAGGTATGTATATATCTGTTACTGTATTTGGGATATGAATACAACAAAGGGAGCGTGCCAAGCTTTCCCGTGTGGGCAATAGACTGTCAGTAGCTTGTCAGGTCTCCAAAAGGGAGAACTAGGCTATTAGATGTCCCGTGGCTGCAATGCATATGAATTTGCTCATTGGTTCCTTTAGTTTGTATTATTTATCACTTTGATCACCAACATTTTTCTTATCTTTAAGCAATGGCAAAGTTTTTGCTTTATATTTTTTTACTAAGCGATAGCACAGCGGATAGAGTGTGTGCCTTGCGCACAGCTGACCAGGGTTCAATTCCTCCATCCGTCTCAGAGAGCCCGGCAAGCTACTGAGAGTATCCTGCCCGTATGTCAGAGCCTGGCAAGCTACCCGTGGCATATTTGATATGCTCAAAACAGTAACAAGTTTCACAATGGAAATGTTACTGGTGCCTGCCTGAGCAAATCAAGGGACAATGGGACAACAGTGTGGCAGTGCAGTGCAATCTTCTAAAGGAAATAAATTTTTTCCCCCTCTACCCTGATGATTTCTATATGCATTTGCTACTCTTGCATGACACTTTTCTTTTAGAATAGCTACCAATATACCATCTTCCATTACACTGTCTAGTCCCCCTTGGGAAAGGTAAATTCTTTGACTATTCCTATTTTTTTTAAAAGAAACTCCCAACTTGTTTTGCATAATATAAGATCCTATTCCAAGATTAGCTGAATTGAACTGTAAACTGCTAAATATTCTGTTTTTAAAATGTCGGCATGCATTTGTGAACTAATTTGAGGAAATTAATGAGAAAGTCTTGGGAATGAAACTGCCCAAAGTCTTGGGAATGAAACTTAGTTGAAGAATTATATTAGACTTTTCTGACCCTCAATTTGCACATCTGTAAACTGGGGACATAAGAACCAAGTTGCTATCTTACAACTTTACTGTGAACATTGAGTGAGATTGCATTTAAAAGTGTTTTTCCAAATATATGAAGACAATTTTGCAAAACTAAGAAGAAATAAATAGTTAACTTTAAAAAAGTACTTTTCAAGCTGCATGGGACTAGAGACATAAAATACAATCATCAAAATTTGTATAACACTATTTTTGCCTTCTTATCAATAAGATTGTGTAGGATTCAGTCAGAAAAATAGACACATAAACAAACAAAACACAGTGACCATGACTTATCGTTCTGGCAACCCTCCATCGGAGACTATTTTTTACTTTGATTGGACCAAGAAATAAACATATCGATATGAATCCCAGACCCTTGGCTAGACAGAACTGGTCAATAAAGACTGGTCAATGGATCTCTCTTTGAGCTACAGTCTTCTCTCCCTTATCATCTTACTAAAAAGTGCATCAAATTCAGCTGTTCCTCTCCTCTGATATTTGAATGATTACAGATCAAGACTGCATTATTGTCATTTGCATTATTGTTACTATGAGTACATTCATTCTGGGAGATAATCAAGTAAACAAACCCAACTCTTCTCAAAAGCTCATATTAAACTCTGATCTGGTTATGAGCAATTGGTGTCACCTCATCCTCTCTGTTCTTGCATTGTGTACAATGCTTGACTTTCCCACTCACAAAAGTTGCTCTAGGACTTTGATAAGATGTGTTGAGACCAGTGGGAGAGGGTTAAATGATCAAACCAGTTCAAACTCTATATAAAGTTTTAAGATTTAGCAAACAGTTGTAGAATACCACTTATTTTTATGACTACACAAAGTAAAATTTTCTAATTTTCCTTGATCATTGAAACTGATACCCATCAATTAGGATTATTCTGCCCTTTCTTTTTCATGGTTGATCTTCCTACAGTGCCCAGTGTGCTAGTTATAGATAGCCCTGGGAAGCATCTGACATTGACAATCAACTGCATCATAGCTATCCAGAGTCTTTAGTGCTCTAAAGAACTCTTTTTTTTATATATAAAAAAGGGAGTTTAATCTTTAAAAATGTTTAAGTGGGGCTGGAGTAGGGCATATGCCTTGCATACGGCCGACCCGGGTTCAATACCAGCATCTCATATGATTCCCCAAGCACCACTAGGAGTAATTCCTAGAGTGCATTGACCCCTGTGCATCACTGGGTGTGACCCCAGAAAGCAAAAATAAATAAACAAATAAATGTTTTAGAAAAATTCCAAGAAATACAAAAGTTGAAAAATTGAATAATGTCCTTCTGTGTATCTATCATTAAGCAAAATCAATCATATTTTAACCCCATTATTTTTTTAAGGTTTTAGTGATAGCAGTAAAAATATTGAAAAATAAACATGCTAACATGCAGATGAAAAGATATATTTATCACTTATTTTTATCTTTGTTTTGGACCACATCTGGTGATGTTCAGTGGTTACTCCTGACTCTGAATTCAGGGATTGCCCCTAGTGGTGCTCAGAAGACCATAAGGAGTAACAGGGATCAAAACTGGGTCAACTATATGCAAGACAAGTGCTCTACCTGCTGTATTATCACTCAGACACCCTCATCAACTCTTATTTTTAAGAAAATTTCAATCGAAGCAACAATGAAATATCCTCTCATACCTGTGAGAAGAACTATAATCTAAACAATATCAACAACAATAACAAAAAACAAGTGTTGCAGAGAATCTAGATAGTAGAGAACTCTTATTGGTTAATGGTAGAGCTTAATAGACTTGAAAATTTTTGCAGTCATTATAGAAAGGAAAAAAAATCAAACAGAAATTCTTTATAATACAGTTTTCTTCATATCTGGTTTGAATATATAGAAACACTAATTCAAATATATGTACCACTCTATTATAGTTTTATGCATATGAGTTAGTAATAAACTAAATTCCCACACAGAGATAAATGGATAAAGGTATACTTGATACAAAAATTGAAGAGAAAGGAAAAAAAACATGCCAATTGCAACACTGGCTAGACCAAGAGTTTTATATTATTAATGAAATAAGTCAGGCTAAGATAAACAAATACTGTTATTTTACTCAATTTCTTAAACACAGGAAAACCAAAAAACAAATAAGCCAGATAAAGACAGAATAAAATTTTTGAACTCTAAAAGCAATATGCTGGGTACCAAAAAACAAACAGAAAAGTGGAGAGTACATAAGCAAAGTGAAAAGGGTCAGTGGTATGGTGAAGAACTGAACTGAACTTTTTTTGGTGAACTTAATATAGTGTAAACATAGGTGTTAATTTATAATGTACACTTCAAAATAATTTTATAATGCATTATTTATTTTTTAACTTTTATTTTTATTTTCCTTATTTTTCTTTATTTTTCTTTCTATTTTTTTCCGCACAACAGAGCCTGGCAAGCTGCCCGTGACGTATTTAATATGCCAAAAACACTAACAACAACATACTCTTCGTGTTCCTGGAGCGAGCAGGTGCCATTGAGCTATACTAGCACTTGACATGGACAAATGAAGACGTCACTGGCACCCGCTCAAACAAATCGATGAACAATGGGATGACAGTGATACAGTGATATAGTGATTATAATGCTTTGATTATATCAGTTAAATATACATAAAGAATCATGTTCTTCAAACACAGAGAGATCATTTCTGTCCTTCTTAGTTACTCAGAGGCTGCACGATATAATTGAATATATAATCAACTGACTGATAAGAGAAAATACTTAAAATATGTTTATTAATGATTGTATACCTCACATAGATATGGGACACAGAAAGCCAGCCTATGTGACTCTCCCTTATTATTTCAAAAGTTACTTTAAAAACCGATAGGAGAGAGTATGTTAGGGATATGACTTATGAAGTGATATGGGGATTACATCAGCTAGGCTAACACAGAGAGGCTCCAGTCCAAGGTTTATTATAAATATATTACATAAATCATGACTTCCACACAGATTTTCAGAATTTCTTCTGTGAGGTCAACCTTTTCCCAACAATATAATTTGAGAATGGCAAAATGTGTCCTTCCTACTCTCCTACCTCTCTTTCCTGTCCCCTGAAAAGTTCCTAATTAACCAAAAATGAATTCAAGTCTAAATGATCTCATTTGTGTCTAGAAACAGAACCAATCTTTGTAGGAAACTGCAGATGACCAGGTAGCTGCTCAGTAATAACTGTATACTTCAAAAGGGGACTCAGATGATGGAACATTTCTTTTAAACTGCTATTGGTGACATTTTTATTAGTAACTTCTACCACTGCTTAATATATTTTGACTATTGACTATTTATGAGATGAGTGGTGGGCAAATATTTTATTCTCAGTCTATGGGTTATCTTTTTATTCTGGTAATCACTTATTTTGCAGCGTAGAAGCTTTTTAGTTTGATGTATTCCCGTTTGTTTATCTTTGCTTCTCATGACATTACATCACTGAAGATATCACTAAAATTCAATGTTAAAAAGTGTTCTACTTATGTTTTCCTCAATAAAATTTTATCAATTCGGGTTTGATATTGTGGTCTGTCATCCATTTTTAATTGACATTTGTGCATGGTGTAAGAAAGGGGTCCGAGTTGATTTCAGGATATGACTCCAATCAGTTTTTAGAAGTGGACTGGAGTGATAGTACAGCGGTTAGGGCATTTGCCTTGCACGTGGCTGACCCAGGTTCGATTCCTCCATCCCATTCGGAACTGTGTTGTGACATTTGTGCCCCCCAGTCTCTTCAGAGGCACCATTCTCCATTAAAAAAAAAGTACTTGAAAATATGACATGAATATATCATTAGAGGCAAAATCCAGGATGGATTCATTATTACATATTGATTGCTCATATATATATTCTATTTTTTAATTAAAAATGTGAACACTGTGTAGAGTCCCCTATAAGTATTCCAATTCTTCGACACTGTTATTATACTGAATGGAAAGACTTGTCCAAGATTTTCAAAAGGAAAATAAACACAGAATAAGAATCCTCTGTCAGGCTTTTCTGTGGCTCCACGAGCTCGACCCCAGAGGCATCTGAACTACTTTGGTCATGAGCAGCTCCCCAAAAATGCCTCCAGATTGTGAGATTGGAGCCACTGTTCCGTGCGCCGCCAGCGGGGCAGAGTTTTTCTCTCCAGGCTTCTCCATCATATGAGCACCACAAAAGGGAAGTAAAAGCTTGCAGTGATGCAATTACTGGAAGAATTTTCCCTGGACTATATGTAAAAATGCAACCACGCGACCTAATATATCTTAATTGTCAACAATGTGAAACGGTTTCTTTTTACCAGGTCTGACTGTGGGAGGAAACTCCAAACAATAATACTGAGTTTTTTTGTTGAAATATGAAGGTAATTAAAGTAGCAGCCATTTCTTTAGACTGTAACTAAGCCAAAGCCCCATGCCAGCCGAGGTGAGGAATTATCCTCCTTTCTTGGTTCTTTTCCCTTTTCTGGGAGAAACGCAGTGTGGCGTCCACCATATTATGAGGTCTGTTAAGCAGGTACGAATTTAGAGGCGCGGGAATGGGAGGGGGGGAAAAATGATAATGTACTTGGAACAGTGGGACGCTTGGGCAGTCTCGGGCCGATACCAGCGCATGCTCCACCAAGAGTCGACCCGGTTGGCCACACTTTTGTGTAACCATGATGCTGCTGATCAACCAGAATCCAGAGCCCAACTAGACTACTTTTGGTTCCAGAAACTACTTGCAGCCATGTCTCTAGAGCGAACTAAGCTATAGCCCCATGGCGGCCGAGGATGGGAAATATCCTTCTTTCTTGTTGGGCAGCGTGGTGTCAGCCATAATATGAGGACTATTCATTAAGCAGGCATGAACTTGGTGGCGCAGGAAGAAGGGGGAAAAATTCTATGTACTTGAAACAGCGGGACTTCATATCTCTCCAGTCCCAACAATGGAAAACTAATTATCAAATGCTTCATTGGCAGTAGGGCTGTCTTTCTTGGGGGAAAACTCCAACAATAGTGAATTTTGTGTTGAAATATGGAATGTAATCAAGGTAAAGAGAAAATGAAGTGAAATTTATCAACTAAGCAGGCAGGGATAGGGGCTGGGGGGTGGGGGTTGGGAGGTATACTGGGGGCTTTTGGGGTGGAATATGGGCACGGGTGAAGGGATGGGTGTTTGAGTATTGTATAACTGAGACATAAGCCTGAGAACTTTGTAATTTTCCACATGGTGATTCAATAAAATAAAATTAAAAATAAAAAGAATCCTCTGTCAGGCACTTTCAATGTTTAACCTTGAGTAAATATAAGGAACTATCTTCTTTGCAACTCTAATCCCATGCCTTTCTCAATAAATAGAAGAGAATAATATCTGACATTCATGTATTCAAAAGACAAGTGATGTAGAACACAGTATAGAACAGTATAGAACTTAACAAAGTATAGATCTTAAACACGGTAAAGTTCTATTTTGATTAATTTTAAGTTCTATAAGATTAAGTGAAGAACTTAAACATAGTATAGGTACTCTGTAATTCTTGCTTCAAGGAATTGAGGTTCTTCTAATTGGTCTATCTGAATCATTTCCCCTACTGATGCTAAATACCGTGGTAAGGCAATAATGCTCTATGCTCCAAGAAATATGCAGATGGAGAGAAGGGAACCTCTCTGAAGAGACTCCACAAGAGAGCTTGTTCACGGTTAGATTAAAACCAAAATTTAATACCATGAAATATCTATCACTATTTTTTATTTGGTTAGCACTGCACTGTAGCACTGTCATTCCGTTGTTCATCGATTTGCTCAAGCGGGCACCCATAATCTCTCCATTGTGAGACTTGCTATTACTGTTTTTAGCATATCAAATATGCCATGGGTAGCTTGCCAGGCTCTGCCGTGCATACAGGATACTCTTGGTAGCTTGTTGGACTCTCTGAGAGGGATGGAGGAATCGAACCTGGGTTGGCCACGTGCAAGGCAAAACCCCTAACCACTGTGCTATAAGAAAAATATAAATTTACTCCTTTTCTCTTCCCAAGACACCCAGTTAGAAATTTTACTCTTGAGTCATATACATTTATTTGGGTTACATGATCCAACCAGTCACTAATTTTTCTAATTATACTAGCTTTTTCCACATGGATTTAGGAAAAGACATTTGAAAAAGACATTTGAAAGACATTTGCTTAAGTCTGGACATATCTTTTCTATGAACTTTCTCTGCTCTATTAAACTTAACACAAGAGAAAATAAAGTTGGATAAGTGTAGTTGCAGGCCTAGAATTTTTATGTAGAAGGTAACAATTAATTTGAAGGTAATGAGTATTGGTGGCTATACACCCACCATAGGTTTTCCCTGGGAGACTCTACCCAGCTCTAGAGGTGATCTTCCTTCAACCATTACCTAGCCCAACCTCCACTGAACAGTCCAGCTCTTGCAGGGAACTTAATTAAGTTGGATGCCTAGATTAGCATGTCCGCCTTCTGTCAAATCTATCTTATTTCCAAGCTTTGAAAATGAAATGTTCTTCTCTTGCATTTTCTCTCCAAAACTTCTGGAGTGTTTCTCTAGATTCAGCAAAGATCATGGTAAATAGTCTGTGATTATGGAAACTTCGGTACACAGTTCTTGTTTCCAATTTTTTTTTTTTTTAATTTTTACTTTCCTGTGGAGAAGAAAGGGAAGTAGAATTTGAATTTACAAAACCTAGACCAAGTTCAGACTCTAATACTAGTTGAGTCATTTTAGGTAAGGATACTTCTCAGAATTCAGTCATCTGCAAAAGACTTGATAGTAATTTACTTACTAATCACACAGATTTTTTTTTTGTAAAGCCAAATACTTTTTTTAATGGATATTCTTTAAATCCAGAAAAGGGGTATGTTTCATGTAAAAAAGAAATCTATAATTATATGATTCTATATCCTCTGTTTCCATAGCCACAAATAACTGGCTACTAACCAAATTTTCATTTCCTTCTATTTCATAGCCTTATTGCCTCAACACCCAGTGTCACTATTTTCACCATTTGAGAAAGCATTTTAATGATTTCATTGAATGATTTTTATTACAATTGACTGCTTCTGTCCTGGACAGAAGTAGACAGCTATTTATCCTTAAGATGCAATTTTCTTTTTTCTTCTTACACTTAGTCTTTTGAATCTATGTTCTTTGAATGCATCTTTTTTAAATCAAAGAATTGTTTTATTTTCCACATTTGTCCCTATTGAATAGCTGCCAGTATTAACTCAATAATGAAATTCCATCATCAGAAAGAATGGTGTTGCTGGGATAGATATGTAGTTGTGAGGAGGAGGTAGGAGGAGAATAAGAGAAGGAAGCATTTAAGATCGACATAGTCCCATTGTCTGTATTTTCCTTTCATTTGTATATCAGAAGAGAAGGCAAGCTAAGGTCCTGAAAATTAAAGGGACAGAAGCATGAAGAAGTAACAGATTGAGCTTTTGTTGAAAATTGTTGAGGAGGAGGGGAAATGACTTTCCAAAGCTTCAAATGCTTTCATGAAATTCTCTTAAAACATTCATTGCCTTTCTTTACTTCACTCCTTTTTAAAATGTAAATCACATTTTAAAGTTATATTTTAGTAGGATTCTAAAAAATCATTCACAAGTTTATTCAATGAGAACTGAAGGGAAAACAGCAAAAAACAAAACAAATACACTTTCTTAGATTGACAAGATTTGTTAGTCATAAATGAAATCATGCAAATAAAAGCAATATGTTATCTGTAGCCTTTTACACATAGAAAAGCTTATCAGTCACATATTGATTTTTTGAGGCTTTATGTGAATGATAAATGAAAGAGAAAATGTAAATTTTTGACATAAGGTAAGTTCCAAATAAATAAATATTAAATGTTCTCCTTTGTTTGACAAGATAGCTTGCTGGATTCTCATCTATAGAGCAAGCATCTATTGGAGAAAAAATTCTGTTGTTGCCAGACTCTTATTGAATATATTTTGCATCAAGGTCACAATGATTGATTACGTCCTGAAAGTTGGCTACCTTTCAGATGGACTTGTAAACGTGTTCATCTCATTTTGTTTGACAGTAAGCATCAAAGGTCTAGAAATTTTTATTTTCCCTTTGACCCAATAATTTTACTTCTGGGAATATATCCTAAAAAAATAATCTTAAATTCAGAGAAAGTTTTGTATAGTTAAATGTTTACTGCGACCTTATTCATAATAAAAGCTGCTGAGCAGATTGTGTAATTTTTCACAGAGAAATGATTAACAAAAGATGTAGGCCAGTATCAAGCTCACCAGTTCATAGGACTGTGTATCACCAACTCCTTCCCTGGTGCTGGGGGACATGCAATAGGCATTGGTGAAACTGAGGAATTGTGTAATGCGATGTTTTATCAAAACCATGTTAAATCAAATAAACCAATCACAGTAGGGCAAATCTGCATGGCCCAATTCATTAAAAAAAAAATTAAATAGTCAAACTCATAAAAACATAAAGAAGAATGGTCACTGCAAAAATCTAGGGGAGATGTTTAGTGGGGATGAAATTCCAACTATGTATATATGATCAAATGGTTGTAAAGATCTGTTTTACAAAATAGTGACTTTAGGCAACAATACTATTGTGTATATTTAAATCTTAATTTAAGAAAAAAGATTTAAATTTAGCTCATCTTTTTGCTTTTGTTTTGGGGGCATACCTAGATATGCTCGAGGGTACCCCAGGTTCTGTTCTCAGAGATCACTCCTGGCAGTTTCTGAGGGACCACATGGGGTGCCAGAAATTGAAGTTGGGACAAACAAGTCCAAGATAAGTGTCTTATTTGATATACTATATCTGTGGTCACTGAAGTAAATATTCTTACCACAAAAAATAGAGAAGATAAGTTTGAAAGTTTTGGAGGTGATAGATATATTTATTACTCTATTGATTTAGATAATGTTTTTTATTGCTTCAGTGATTGTAATTATTTTATGCTTGCTTGTGTTCAAAATCATGAACTTGTATACATTAAATGATTCCATTTTTGTCTATTAATTATACCTCACTGAAGCTGTCCTCCAGAATATATATAATATTTAAATATAAGATGCTATTGCAAATGTTTTCAACAACTGGGAAAAAGTTTTTCGATAGTTTGTATTAACTGTGAATTCTTTTATGCTTTGACTTCAGTGTAGCCAAAAGCACTTTATAAAATAAATGTGTTGTATGATTATATTATGTAATGTGATAAATGTAATTCCTAAAGTTTAATGTACTTATTATATTCCATGTAAGCCTGAGAGGAAAAACACCACAAAATATTCTTGATTTACTCTGCCTACTGCTCTGTCTTCCCACTTTCTTGAAAGAATAAGTAAATATTATTTCTAAAATGAGCAAAACCTAAAACAAAAAATTAAGAGAAGCATGTCAGAGAGCTAGTATAGTAGATAAGGCACACAACTGCCCAGGTTCAGTCCCCAGGAAAGCATATTATACCTGGGACACACTGACTCCTGAGCACAGAGTCAGAGGGGAAAGGTCTGAGCAATGCCCACTGTGGCAAAATAGATTTTAAAATTATGTAAAATTAGTTCTGTTCTGGAACATTCCATGAGGGAGAGAAATTAAAATATCTCCTCTAATGTTGATTGCTTGCCTAGCTATCTTACCTTGCCCTCCCCACTAACAATAAAATCCTTCAAGTGGGCAAAATATACACTAGATCTCTGTAACAGGACGATTTCTCCAGGCAGTTGGTTTACAACAGTGTATAGAGAAACATTTGTTTCATTAATTAATGTATAAATGCTCCTGAGAGTATACAGACAGCCATCAATTCTCCATAGGACGATAGTAATCACAGTTTTAAACAATGGAAACAAAAGAACACTCACTTTATAATGTCAATTAACTTTTTTAGAATATGATTACTTGCATAATATAAAAATATGTCATTGTTCTGGCAAGTATAAAGGTGTATAACAAGTCAGTTAACCTTTCTTCTTCTACTCTAGCTTATTAGAATAATCAAAGAAAATTGTTTACTATAAGTTTATATGTTTCCTTTGCTCATAAAGACATGAGCTGGCAGTTCACACACATTTAAGAGATTTTCCTTGTTCATTGTTTATGGGACACACTCGACAGTGCTGAGGGCTTATGTCTTACTCCACAGTTGGGGTTCACTCTAGGCGATGGCTGTCGAGGGACCATAAGGGGTGCTGAGGACGAAACCCAGGTCAGTCTCATTTGAAGCAAGCACCCGTACTTCTTATCTTTCTTATTTTAAATATATATATTATGTTCTGAGTCTCATTTGGGTCACCCTGGAGAGGGCTGGTGAGTCCCTCCATCACCCCAACAGAGCCCTAGCAGTTAAAAACCTCCAGAACCCAATGAGTTCCATGATCCCAGCCTATTTCCACAGGCTCAGGATGTTCCTCATTCACGAGAATGAATCTGCTGAAAAACTCAGGTATGCAGTTCTTGTGGTCGCAATCTCCAGGGTCTCATACAGTCGGGAATGGGCTACTTCCCCCCATCTCCCTGTTTTTCTGGGAATCTGGCAGTCATGCCCACAAACTGCCTCTGCCCATATAAGCTCATAAGCTCATGCCCATATAAGGCCATGATTCAGAGACTCACAAATAAATCGTGAAAGAGAGCACACACACAAATACACATACACACACACTCAAGAATATAACAAGTTAAAATAACTGCAGCACCTCTGAAGGCATAATAGTGACATATGGTAGTATAATGTAGGCTTTTCTTGTGTTTTTCTTGATGATAACGATCTTACATAACTATAGCATCCTACATAAACCAGGATCCTGACAGTGGTGGAGCCCACAGACATTATTCTGTCTTCACCAACTTCACATGCATGTTTATGTATGAGCACATTTGAATAAATACTTCTTGCAATTTTACCTGATGTATGGTTTCATGCAAACACCATCATTAAGATATAGAACTATTATGTCATTACAAAGTTCCCCTAAGGAGAAAAAATAATTGAAATTTTTGGAAGTTTTCACTGTAACATAATGGACCCTCAATAATGGTTATTTTCTGAGCCTAGTTCCCAGAAATAGAAATCTCTACCAAATGGAACTGAGCTAGTCCATAAACCTGTGAAGTGTTTGTCTTCTGTTAAGAGGAATCGTGATTTGAGGTTCTTTGATATTTTAACAAAAGTTAAGTAGTACATAAAATATTATATTTAGTTTTAGGGTAACGTATTCACAGAATGATATGTTAAAGTTTAACAAATATTGCCAATTTTCTCTAGAATTGTCATGTAAAAATTCACATTTATAGTTACAAAATATGAGAGCATTTTTATTCAGCTTCTCCACTAAAATGATATCACTCATTAAGTTTTGCCAATATGGAAAATACTGATTCATTATGCCTAGACATTTTATTTCATTGACTGTAGTAAATGAATGACTTTATATTTTCATTTACTCCTTTTTATTTGAAGTTTGTGATATTTTTAGCTTTTTTCTTTAGTTTCTCTTTAAGTTTGAAAAAGTACATCAAATCTTTTATATTTCTTTTCTGTCATTGGATTTGTGATTCTTTTTATATTGCTCTAACTCATTGCCTGGCTACCTACCTACTATGTAATATGTATTACATATACGTTTAAATATTCAAATTATATATTGCATAATTTGGAATACATATATTTATTTTTATAAAGTAAATGCTTTCCTTTTATTGAATCTCCTTTTCTTAGTTAAGTTTACTTCAGCTCTCAGAATGTCTTGTGATACTTTTGTTTTATTTATTTAATCATTTATTTTTGTATTTAAGCTTCTAAACCATCTGGAATTTATTTTTCTATGATGTGAGACAGGCTCCAACTTAATTTTCTTCCAGATGGGGAGCCAGTTGTGCCAGCTCTATTTAGTTTAATCATCCTTTCCCCCCACATTGAAATGTTGCTTTTGCTACATTTTAAATTCTCATCTAAATATTGTGACCTCTTTTTTAATTCTGAATATATACTTTCTGCCACATGCAATTTTCCAAGTTCTGAAATTATAGCATGGAAAAAAACAAACAGCATACTATTTTCCTAATGTGATATTCTCATGAAGAAAGAAAAAAATCAATTAATTAATCAATGTCTAATGGCAGTAAAATAAAGAAGATAATATAGCAGGAGAAGGACACCTTTAAAACAAAGGACTCAAAGATTACTTCTGTCATAAAATTTGAAACCTGAATTTTGCTATTGAACAAGCTGTGTATACCAAGCAAGAAAAAATTTAAAGCAAAGAAAACAGCAAATATAAAGACATTTATAAAGGGATGTGATAAAATGCCATATTGGAAAAACAGAAAAATTAATGTGGCAGAATAGTTCAACTATTATCAGCCTCCTCAGAGACTTATTAATTTTATACTCATTTCACTACTTCTTATTGAATTGAATAGGGGACTGTTGTAACATGCTTATATGCAAGCAAGAAAAGTCAACCTTCACACTTGTATTTTTTGCACTTTTCTAGGGCTTTATTGAGGTCTTCATATAATTTTAAAGAGGACCTTAGTGAATTTTCTTCTTTCCGCAATAATGGAATATATAAATATGTAAATCAAAATTTTAGATTACATAATATTTATTCCAATTAATATCATTGGAATCAGTATCATCTTTTTTATCACTGGCAAGTTTAATTTTTATGTTATTAAATCTTCCCATTCTAGTTATTGCTTTCTTTGTCAGGTTTTTGTTTAAAATTTTTAATAAGACTTATGGAATTTTATGACTCTTCACTCTTATAATAATTTATTAATCACTTTGAATTTTGTTGCTATTTTGATTTTTCTTTGTCATTTTTTTTGTTTGGGAGACAGTACTTTGGGCTTTCCAGCAGTGCTTAAAGTTTGTTCTTGGTCCTGCAGTCAAGGGTCATTCCTGGAAGTCCTCCGGGGGCAATTTGTGATGCTGGGGATCAAACCCTGGTGGCCATGTGCAAGACAAGTGTTCTACCTACTGTACAATCTCTCTAGCATCTGTCTTTTAAGATAGTGGCTCTTAATTTGTGCACATATACAAATTCGCAATGTCCTATTTACTGTTATGTGGAAAACCACTGCCCGTTGAACTACAATACATTTTTGACAAGTTGCAGGAAATATCTACAAACTGGAATCAGTTTGCACAAGGATGGTTGAAAACCACTGTTTTATATTTTCTGTTGCTAGCATAGGCAATATATTCGTTTCATGTATTTATTTGATATTCAGCCACATGCCAACTGATTTTATCAATTGCTTTCAATTAGAAGCATAAGACTACATATCACCATGGAAAAGAAAGATAATTTTTAATTATCTTCTCAAATATGTTTAAAAAACTTACTCTGCTTTGTGGTATTTGCTGAGATATATGACATCCTTAATAGTTATGTGAATAAGCAGTATTTTTCTAATCCCTTGATATTTCCTTATTAAATATTGTCATTGAATTTTAATTTAACTACATTTCTTAATAATGGTTTTGGAGTTTTTAAATTCCTTTCCATAATTAACTAATGGAGTCTGTTAGTTTCCCCTATAGCAGACTTACATTCAAAGAATAGAGGATTACACCCTGTCCCGAAGTGGATCGGGAAGGAGAAGTTCTCTTAGCCACCCTTGCTTGGCTCCATCCAGACTCTGGCCCAGGAAACTGAGTAAATTCAAACATTGGGGGACGGGCATTTTATTCAGTATCACTGTTTTGGGCCCCAGGTCAGGATTGTACCTTACCCACAATGAGCTTCATGACCACACATTTATTCACCTCTCCATAACTCACTGCAAACAAACAAATATATCCTAAATGTAGGCATCCAACCACACAACAACACGCAAGAAATAACTCCAAGATCAGAGTGGTAGAGCAAGACGGGAACCCAGCAAGGTTAGGGAATGAAGGTGCTCACCTGGAAGATTCAGCGAATAATAATGAGCTATATAACCTCTCAGAGAAGGAACTCTGAGTGAGATTGCTGAGGATATATACAGAGATCAAAAAAATAGTGGCATATACTACCAAAAAACACAAGGCGATATGAGAGTTGAACTGAGGAAAATACAAGCAGAAATGACAGATTTGAATATCACAGAGGGTAGGGCGTTTGCCTTGCACGTGGCCGGCCTGGGTTTGATTCCTCCGCCCCTCTCGGAGAGCCTGGTAAGCTACTGAGAGTATTTGGCCCACACGGCAGAGCCTGGCAAGCCACCCATGGCATATTTGATATGCCAAAAACAGTAATAACAAGTCTCAAGATGGAGACGTTACTGGTGCCTGCTCAAGCAAATCAATGAGCAATGGGATGACAATGACAGTGACAGTGATAGGTGAGATGAAAAACTCAGTAGAAGGCCTTAGCAGCCAAATAACAGCTGCTGCAGAAAGAATCAGTGAGCTCCAAGATGGAAAAAAGAATTAAAATAAACCAACAGGTCACAAAACAGCTCTGGATGCATTGATGAGGAATAACATAAGAATTATTGAGGTCCCAGAGGGGCAGGAAGAAAATCCTGATGAAGAAGCAACAGTCAAAGCCATCATTGTTGAGAACTTCCCAGAGCTGAAGAGTACATGATCAAGGAAGCCTGAAGAGTACCAGTTAATAGAAATCTAAATAAAAATACTGCAATCAGAGGACCACATTCTTATCAGAATGATGAAAACCATATATAAAGATAAAATACTGAAAACAGCAAAGGCAAAGAAGGAAATTATATTCAAAAGAGAGCCCTTAAGATTCAAAGCAGACTTTTTGGACAAATCTTCCCAGGTCCAAAGACATGGTAGGATACAGTGACAAAACTTAATGAAATAAATGCCTCATGAAAAATACTTTACCCCGCCACACTCTCAATCAGATATGAAGGAACAATATACAACTTCACAGATAAATAACTCGGGAACTTCAAAAACATGGTTACAAGAACTTAGTAGTCTATTATAAAATGAGAAAAGCCCCACAAACACACCAGAAAGATGGCACAAAAATCCATAACTTTCCCACAGAAAAATGGCACAAAACTCCATAACAATAATCTCTCTCAATGTCAATGAACTAAATGGACCAATTAAGAGACATAATGAATTAGAAATATTCATTATGAATATTTGAATTATGAATAATGAATTAGAAATTAAGCCCAACACTGCTGATTTTGAGAAACACATTTGAACAGTCAGAGCAGACAGATATTCTCAAGCAACCCCCTCAAAAAGACCAGGGTGGCCATACCAGTTTCAGAAGACAGACTTCTGGCTGGAAGAGGTGATGAGACAGCACCACTTCCTATTGATCAAAGGATCTGTATATCAGGAAGGACTCACACTGCTAAACATATATGCACCTAATGAGACACCAGCAAGGTACTCAAAATAAATTTCACTCATTTGATTTTCCAAATTTTCTTCTAATATTAGGAAAATACTGTATATTTTCCCACTATTTTTAAATAATATTTTTTCTAATATTGTGCATTTGGACTGGAGCCATAGCACAGCGGGTAGGGTGCTTGCCTTGCATGCGGGTGACCGGGGTTTTGATTCCTCTATCCCTTTTGGAGAGCCTGCCAAGCTACGGAGAGTATCCCGCCTTCATGCCAGAGCCTGGCAAGCTCTCCGTGACGTATTCAATATGCCAAAAACAGTAACAAAAAGTGTCACAATGGAGACATTACTGGTGCCCTCCCGAGCAAATCAATGAACAACAGGAAGACAGTGCTACAGTGCCACAGTGTCTTCTCACAAGTTTCTATTTGTGTTCCCATGTTTTATCTGCCACATAATTGGAAAATTCATAATAATTATTTCATATATGAGTTTTTATTTCATATGTGAAATTTGTTTCAAATAAGAAAAATATATATGATTTTCAGATCTTTTACTTTCTCTACTCTTCCTCTCTTTCTCCTTTCTCATTTCCATTTCTGTTTTTAATATTAATTATTAGAAAAGTGATCATTTTTCCACCCCAGGTCATATCTTTCTCAGCAGAGTTTTCCTACTAATCTCTAGGCTTTCTTTTGAGTTAAAGGAAAAGCTATTTTCTTCAATTTCCATTCCATTAGGATTATGACTGAAGCTGAGAATTGACAATGTTCTCCAGATCTTTATATCATCTTGTTTAAGCTTGCTCAGCAAAGCTACACATCCAGTACACCAGTTTTCCTAGAATAATTTAAGGCTTGGTTCAGAGATATTTGGACCCGGTGAATATC
The DNA here is from genome assembly GCF_027595985.1 of Sorex araneus. Taxonomy (NCBI): domain Eukaryota; kingdom Metazoa; phylum Chordata; class Mammalia; order Eulipotyphla; family Soricidae; genus Sorex; species Sorex araneus. The sequence goes on along the minus strand of NC_073302.1, from coordinate 15,579,064 downwards.
AGACCATTTCTGGAAATAGAATGCATGCAATTGCACCTTTGCTAGTCATGAGGCATTGATTCACATCTATTTTCTTTTATTTAATTCTCTGTGTTGTGAATAAAATTTAGGGTCTCACAAATGCAAGATGTGCTTTACCACTGAACTACATGCCAGTTGCTATCACTGTTATTTTAAGAGAAATACTTAGTGCATGATTCTATGCCATTAACATTTCTCTCTTTTTTTGCCATTAACTTTTCTTTTTTATGTTCTTTTAAATGGTCACTACTCCTGATTTTCCTAACACAAATTATGGTCATTATTTATGTTTTTTCACCAAAAATTACATAAAATGGTTTTATTATGAAAATATGATAGAGTGAAAAGAAAGTTAGAAAGTTATGTATTCAAAAAAAGGACAAGAGAACCTTCAATACTGCAAGATGGTTTTGTTGTTGTTATTTTTGAATTGCACCTGGAAGTCCTCAGAGATAACTCTTAGCTGTATGCTCAGAGATCACTCCTAGTGGTGCTTGTGGGATCATCTGCAGTGCCAGGGGTTGATAGATCATCTGCATGCAAGGCAAGTGCCATAAACCCTGTACTCTCTTTCCAACCCCTTATTTATCTAACCCCTTTTATCCACTGTGATCCTGAAATGTCTTGACATAAATATTTTTTAACACAGAGTTAATTTCACCAAAATGCTCATCACTTAACTAAGTATTGTACGAAATAATTGTATTTAGACAAATTTCTTGAAGAAGTCACTTTCATTAGCCACATCTTATAGATGAAAAAATAAAATGTAGAATATATTGTACTCTATAATTTCGGAGTGAATAGAACAATGCTTAAAATGCATCTAACTGTTCATGAAAGCAAGAATTTACTTCTTTAAAAATCTGATTGTAGTATTCAATCCCAATTAATATGTAACCATATGACATAGATTTTACCATTCATGTTTATTGATCAGGGGACAGGCATAATACGTTGACTTGCTCATTCATAGTCATTCAACAGAGGAAACAAAGTTAATAAATTATGTCTTTCTTGAAATACTGTCATTATCAATATTGTAAATTGCAGTATCTAAAATAAATTTAAGTAAATTAAATTAATAAATAATGTGCTAATAATTTAAGTATGTGTTTTTTACATAATGATATCTAACTCTTATACTATCATATAGACCCATCTGAAGATATTATAATCCTGTTTAATTTAATCATAGGTTACTAGAAGAGATTCATATTCAGGTTACTTCTATGTTTAGTAATATATTCTATTATTTTATTAGTGTTACAGCTCTGCTGCAGCAGCAGATTAATCTAATTATGCTCACTGCCTTTGATTTCATTTTAAAATTTTACTCCTATGATTTTCGTAGATCTGACAACTAAGAAAAAGTAAGTTCGGCACCAAAGCTTTTACAAAATGTGAGATGATTTCTGCTATTGTAAAAAAAATGTTAGCAGAAAAGCTATTGAAATAATTTCCAAAATTTAAACTGAGTCATGTGCAAAAATTCGAATTCATTCAATCCAATGAATATTCACTGAGTCCTTATGACATGCTGGGCACAAAGCTAGGCACAGTGGGAGTGAAAGAGATTAGAAGAGCAGATCTGCCTTTCAGGGGTTCTAATTCAATGGAAGAGACAGACTTATACACAGCAATTGTAATATTAGCTAGACTGGTATATGTATTATAACAAAGGGACTGAGAAAGTGCAATAGGGATATAAAGAAAAGAGATATTAACTCCAACTGGGCAAACTTGAGCAAACAAATAAACTCCACAGCTGGTGCAATAAAATGTGATTTAAAAAAATACTTTAGTTTTTAATTGCCTTCAATGTTATTAGGCAAGTTGCCAAGAAATGTTTCCTTTAATATCAAGTTATATTTCAAGGTTATCACTCCCCCCCGCCACCTTATAGTAATGCTCTGGGGGAAGCCCTCAGCCCTCTCTGGTCAAAAAGTGTGGGACTGGTGGCTGGGTGCATGACCGGGTGGATGTGGTATTGACATGGGACCACTCAGTGATGTTTGGGGATCACTGAGGGTACTTCTGGGAGAGCTGTGGTGGGATTCCAGGCACAAGTGGCACTGGAGATTGAGCTCAGAGTTCACACATGCTTGGTCTATCCTGTAACCTTTGACTTGTTCCCCTAATCATTTAAGAATTTTAATTTAAGAATAACAGTGACTACTCATGCTGAAAATTAAGGATAAAATAATCATCCTAGAAGTTAGCTGTGTGCTTAGTTCCAATGATCTGTGTGATTCCCAGTGATGCAAACTAAGTGTCCAGACAGAGTGCGCCATTCCAAAAGTGACACAAGACAGACCCCGAAATAATAAAATTTAAGAAGCAGACTATCTGATTTCCAGTGAAGTCAGTTTCTATTTTCTGGGGTCCTCTTTCTCAAATTTCTACCTTCCCTTATATGGACTTACACGAATATTCATAGATTGTCTCTCTGTGACATATATGAAAGATTCCTATGTCACTAATTTCATCTGGACTATGTTTTCAGAAATCATGAAATATCACCTGAACCTACTCTACAGATCAAGGTAGAGCATACATTTGGCATGGAAGAAACTCTGTTTGTTTTGGAGCCACTCCTGGCTGTGCTCAGGGATTGTTCCTGGCAGGCTCAGAGGACCATAAGAAATGTCAAAGAATGGAGCCGGAGTGATAGCACAGCGGGTAGGGCGTTTGCCTTCCATGCGGCCGACCCGGGTCCGATCCCCGGCATCCCATATGGTCCCCCAAGCACTGCCAGGAGTAATTCCTGAGTGCAAAACCGGGAGTAACCCAGGAGCATCGCTGGGTGTGACCCAAAAAGCAAAAAAAAAAAAAAAAATGTCAAAGAACAACCTTGGTTAACAACTTGCATCCAATCCACCCTATAATCGCTCTGGCCTTAAAGCCCTACCTTTGCTTTTTGTTTTGAGATTTTCTTCTGAGGAGTCACACTTGGAGCTGCTTACAGTTTACTCTTAGGTCAGCACTCATGAGTAATTTCTGTGGGGCTCAGGGGTCCATATAGTATGGCAGGGATTAAATTCCTGCCTGCTGTGTGGAAGGCAAGTGCCCTACCCCCGAACTACTTTCTTCATGCCTCAAGTCTATTTCTGATCTCTAGCACTGCATGTATGGATCCACAAACACTGTCATGTATGTTAGCACTCAACTACCACCAGAAATGGCCCCCACCAGAGTTTTTTATGAAATATACATAAGTCATCACATAATAATGTAATCACTGGAAGTGATACCAATAACATGATGGAATACATTGTTCCAGTCATGTCATTGCCTCAGCAAAAAGAATTCAGAATTATCTAATGACAAGAAAAGCTTTGTGCGAGTTTGGGATGTCATGAGATAATAGAAATTACTGACATTTGATTCTACACACAGTTTAGTTATTTCTTATCATGCCTCTGGAAAGATAGCTTTGGCTAAATTAGTTTCACTAGGTAAGACAGTAAGGAAGATAAGCATATGGCTCCCAATTGTTTACTGTATGTCCCTGTCTTGCCTCTCTCACACTCTACGGTATCCATTCTGATTTTTTTCCAGTCCTTGACCTTTGTCCTTATACATTCTTGCCTCCTGCCCACTTCCATCCTACTCTATCTTCATCACACATTTAGAGAGAGAAAAGCAGATAGAGAGAAACAAGTGCTTTCTCTAGTTACTTACTACTTAGCTTCTATTCTCATAAAGCTTATTCTCATTTAACATCAACCTTACTAGGATATTTTCTGATCTCTTAAATCACCAATGTATTAGATTCTCTTCCTCTGAACTCCCAATTTGGTTTCGGTTCGTGATAGAATTTGTCAAGTTGTATTATATTTAAAGAAATGTTGTATCTTCTGCTAAAGTATCAGACCTTTAAGAGATGTGATCAAGGGCAGGAGAAATAGCACTAAGGAGTGGGATGAGCATAAGCAGGATCTTGAGTTTGACCCCAGCACTATTAGCCTATGAGTAATAACCACTAAAAAAATAAAAATAAAGAGCTTTGACCAAGAACCTTCCATTTGCTGTTTCTAGTCTATGCCTAGCTCAATTAATATTGAATTGTTGCTCAATAAATACTTAATGAATGAAAGAGTAAGTGAATGAATGTATGCATAGTGTTCTTTTGAGTTGTACAAAAACACCAAAATTTCCATCATTTGCAATAAGAAAGATAAAATAGATTCAAAAGAGTTATGAAATTATAGATTAAGAATATCTGGCACAGAGAAAGTCTAGTCTTTGATAAAAGCCCATTTGTAAATTGCAACATCCATTTCACCCACATTTAGTTTACCTTGAACTAGAAAGGCACTAAGATTCTATAATTAGGACAGAGCTTACATCCAGAGATTTGTACATAATTCATAGTTTAAGTTCTGCAAGTTTGCATAATAAACAGTTTAAATACTGCAGCAACAGAGCTGGAGAGGAAATTAGGATTCTGAATGAAAAAGTTAATTATACCTCCAAGGATTTTTTTTTGCAATACATTAAAAAGAAGCTTAGAAGAAGATAATTTAGACTAAAAAGAGACGGAAATGCAGGAGATTATGGGAGTGGTGATAACTGACAAGTTATCTTATTAAGTGGGGGCAATTAGACTAAATTAATTTTAAAATTGTAGCAGTGGTTTCTAGATCAACAATAGTGTAAATAATTTACAGGGCTGATGATCTTGCAGCTGGAGTCATTTCAACTAGTTGGACTATGTTCTTCATGTTATTGACCATTTTCAGTCTTTCTATTCAGAAAACCCAGGGGGCTATAGTTTAATAAATAGAATCTCCACCCTTTTAATGAATCTGCCAAAAGTGGGCAAAGGACAAGAAATCCTCAGTGGAAAGTGACTTTTCTTTAAAAAATATCATAGGGTATGATATTATCTACCTAACCAACACATGGTTATTAATGTTAATACCAGTACAAGTAATAAGTGGCTTTTCTAATTTTTAGAACTTAATATGGATCTAAGTATTGTTATGAGTATTTAGATGCATGATATTATTTATCTGAAACACTAGCTCTCTTAGACAAATATTGTCTCAAACTAAGGGATCAGATCAGCAAAATGATTGCCCCAAGGACACAATTTCTAAACTCAAGGTCTGAAATCCAGGAGGATGACACATAGCCACATTCAAAACTATTTCATTGTCTTATTCATTTTCTCTGTGTAGATGGCAAAAATATAAATTTTCACTTAGGTATTTTGTGATTTTGGAAGTAAACTGAAGGAAAGTCATCCATCTCTAATATAAATATTGAAATATATAATTTGGGGGTGGTAAAGGGTTTGGGCTCTAAGCTTATTTAAGCTGTGTAAAATTGAGTATACTCTATGTAACCATGCCAATTTTCAGATTCCAATCCATAAAATGAGTCCAAAAAGACTGATAAGTTAGTATCCATGCATGGCCATAACTGGAGACAGCATATTCCATTAAAAGGAGTTGTCCTTATCTTTTCTTTGAAAATGACTCCTTGCCAGACCCTTCCTAAAAGCACAGTCTCAGGCAGTCTTGACTTTCTTCAGAGAACCATTTATACACCCAAATCCCCGGCTAGGCACCCATAGGGACTTTTGATTATATGACTAATTCAACTACAAGCCAGTGGTGTGTGAGATAGTTTAGTTGGAAATTCTATTTAGAGAAGTAGACTGCCACTCTCGGGAATCTGTCCAGATGGTCTCCTACCGCACAATGGTTTCTACTGACAAGTTTTCAGTTTTACAATGGTGTGAAAGTGATAGGCATTTTGTAGAAATCATACTTCAAATCATGGCGCAGCGTTTTCCACTTAAAGTAGAATATTCAATATATTATATAAGATAGTCAACACTTTATTGTAAAATTGTCTTTGTGTTAGGTTATAAGCTGCCCAACTCTAGGCTGCTATAGATGTTCTGAACATATTTAAAATATGCTAGACTATGCTAAGCTATTTGATAGGATAGGTGTATTAAGTGCTTTTTTTTCCAATTTAAGGTAGTTTATTGGTCTGTGTAACCATTATAAGTTGAGGAATATGTGTCTGTACTGTGAATTTCAAAATGCAGTGAGTCCAAGATGACAGATAAATGACTGTGTAAAAAAGCTGTAACGTATAGGTTTATAAGTGTATATATAACAAGTGGAATAGTACTCAGCTATAAGAAAAGTCAAATCACACAGTTTGCGGCTACATGGACAGATAGAGAGTATCACAGTCAGTTAAATCAATCAAAATAAGAGGGGCAGACACAGAATGATCCCTTTCATATGTAGGATATAAAGAAGTGAAATAAGGAAATGACAAATATGCAAAAGCAACAGAAACTGAGAACTCCTCTTCAGTAGGAAGCTTCACTGTCACTGTATCACTGTCATCCCATTGCTCATCGATTTGCTTGAGTGGGCACCAGTAATGTCTCCATTGAAAGACTTGTTACTGTTTTGGGCATATGCTACGGGAAGCTTGCCAGGCTCTGCCGTGCGGGCGAGATACTCTCAGTAGCTTGCTGGGCTCTCTGAGAGGGGTGGAGGAATCAAACCCAGGTCAGCCGCTTGCAAGGCAAATGCCTTACCCACTGTGCTATCGCTCCAGCTTACCACTTCCAAATGGGGAGGTACATGAAGAGGGTATATGACTTGGGTGTTACACTGGATAATGGTGGAGAAATGTGGTATTGGAGAATGTGGTATTGGAACATTTTATGCATGAATTACCACCAGTAAAAGTATTGTAAATCACATTGCCAAAATAATTTTTTTTAAAGAAACTGATTAAAGGGCTGGAGTGATAGCACAATGGGTGGGGAGTTTGCCTTGCACACAGCCAAGCGGGTTCGATTCCCGGCATCACATATGGTCCCCTAGCACCACCAGGAGTAATTCCTGAGTGTAGAGCCAGGAGTAACCCCTGTGCATCGCTTGGTGTGACCTGAAAAGCAAAAACAAAACAAAACAAAACAAAAAAAGAAATGATTAATCTTGATTTTTTCTGTTAAATGAAAGTTGGTTCATCACAAGAGTTCATAGTTTCTCTTTTTATCAAAGCAGACTCTAAATCTGCAGAGTTCTTTCAAATCTTCTACCACTATCCTCACCTTAGTCATCACTGTCTCATATTTCAATTATTATGTTATCTTTTACCCTTCATTTGTATATTTTTCAATATGGCAGTCAGAATATAACTCCTCTCATCAAAAGTTTTCAGTCAAAAGCCTGCCTCAGATAGTGAGGAAGAAGGTAGTTGGGATAGTGAAGGAACCACTATGATAATGATAGTTGGAAAGATCACTCTGGATAAGAACTGCATGCTAAAAGTGCGTGCTAAAAGGAACAAACATGATATCCTCTAAATATATGCATTGCAAACCATAATGCCCAAGATATGGAGTGGAGAGAGAGAGAGAGAGAGAGAGAGAGAGAGAGAGAGACATAGACAGAAACAGAGAGGAAAAGTGCCAGCAATAGAGGCAGGCTCGGGGTGGATGTAGCAGGAGAGAAGTTGGGGACATTGGTGGTGGTATGTGTACACTGTGGAAGGATGGGTAAAGGAACATTGTATGGCTGAAATCTAGTCATGATCAGATTTGTAACTGTGTATCTCAGGGTGATTAAAAATGAAAGTTTATGGTTCAACAGAAAGCAACCCATTTTTAATAGAATTTCCCAGACCCTATAGCCTTGTTCCAGGCCATCTGCTTTCCCTCTATAGCCATATTCCCCAGGGCTGTTGCCTCCCCTTTTCACTTTATTCACTTGTCCTCATTTTTGTTATTTCCTATTCCAATGGTATGGCCTAGATACTCTCCTATAATGTTCTTTTTTCAGATAAATTCAGGATTAGCTTTTTCACCTCCTCATGGGCTTTGATCAAAATCCAACCTTTTGATGAAACAAACTTTGACCACTCAAAAAAGCTGTAAATGCTCATCCCTACCCCAAAAGTTTCTCAAACATAGTCCCTGTTTTATTTTCCTCCTTTGCATAGATCGTTTCTTATTCACTTGTCACTTATAACCTGTCATCCTGCTGATCTTCGATTTCTCAGGTGGGCATCAGTCACATCTCCATTTGTCCCTGTCGTGTGCTAGTGTAACCCAATGGTATCTGGTCACTCCAGGAACAGGAAGAGCCTCAAAATGTTCATTCAGGGTTTTGACGAAGTCTGACCATATCGTAGGTGGGTGGCCATGTGGTCTCTTGACGTCCCGTAGAATCCAATCGTAACAGCTTTAGTCCAGCCGTCATCTCTAAATCGAATTACATGTCCGGCCCATCTGATTTCCGATGCCTTAGAAAATGAGACAGTGTCCCTGATTCTTGATCGTCGACAGAGGTCGGAACTCCAGATTCTTTCTATCACTTGAGTGAAACGGGATACTCCAAGCATACCTCTTCTATTCCTCTTTGGGATACCCGAATAGCTTTCTCATCCTGTTTTCATAGGGCCCAGGTCTCTGAGGTGTATGTCAGTGCAGAAAGAACTGTGGAGTTGAAAAGATGTGCACAGAGCTGCTTCTTTGATGCTCTTGAAGATGTCCGATGCTGCTCTCTTCCTCCTGCGCACTTCTGGCGCCAAGTTGTTCCTCGTGTTGAGTTCTTGATCAAGGTACACAAAACTGCTGCATTCGGAGATGTTCATTCCTTTGAAAGCAAATGGAATGTCAGGGACTAGTTCCTTTTTCATGAACATTGTCTTGGTGATATTCAGTTGCAGTTCGACCTTTCTACACTTGTGGTTGAAGTTGGCCAGCATTTGTGCCGCTTGGCTAATGTTTGGTGTTATTAGATCAATGTCATCATCGAAGCGAAGGTGGTGTAGTTGCCAACTGTCTATACTCATTCCCATTCTGTCCCATTTCAGTCATTGCATGACGTTCTTGAGGGTGGGACTGAAGAATTTCGGTGAAATAGTATCACCCAGCTGAACACCTCTCTTTATATCAATGATCACTTCCTTGTAGAATGGTGAGATCCTGGTGGTGAATCCACAGTACAGCTCATGGAAGATCTTGATGTACTGAGTTTGAATGCCCTGTTTGACTAGGGCTTCAATGACCGCTTCAGTCTCAACAGAATCAAAGGCCTTCTTTAAATCGATGAACAGAGCTGCATCTTGAACTTTTGCAAAACTTCAAAATGCTTGGTCACTATGTGGACATGGTCGAGTCTGCTGAATCCTTTTTGGAATCCAGCTTGCTCGCATGGTTGTCCTTCATCTAGTGTTCTGCCTATTCTATTCAGGATGACTTGCGTGAACAACTTGTAGACGATGGATAACAGACAGATTGGACAATAGTTGCCGATGTCATGGATGTCTCCCTTCTTGTACAACGGAAGGGTTCTGCTGGTTTTCCATTGGGATGGAAATTTGCATATGAACAGGTAGCATATGAAGAGTCGAGCCAGTGTATTGGCAAGTACAGGAGGCAGATTCTTAAGGTGTTTGGGTCTGACCTCATCTGGACCAAATGCTGTACGCGTCTTTACGATGAAATGGTGTGTTGGATTTTGGAAGGGAGGACGTTGGAAATGACATTTCTACCCTGCGGCATTTGGTATGCGGGCAGGTGGACGTGGCTGTCAAAGTGATCTGAGCAGAAGTCGTAAATAATGCTCTCCATTACTCTTCTGGAAGATGTGATAGGTCCATCAGGACTTCAGAGGGCAGTCATCATGGTCTTGTAGTTGGCGAAGGACAGGCAAGCATTGCAAATGCTTTTCCAGGCTTCTGTCACATTGGCTAACACTGCTGCTCTTCTCTCTATGAGGCCTTCCTTTATCGCTTTTCTGCACAGCTTTGCAACGATCTGTTTAGATTTGATACTCAAAAAACTCAAATCATCATTTTTAACACTACTAATTCCTTTATATATGACAAAATGTTTATATTATATTTAAATATATTTTCTTTTATTGCCCCCTCGATGGTTCACCACCTCATCGTGGCAGGGGTAGTGGCAACGGTGCCAACCAGCAAAGAGTGACCCAACAGGTGCTACCCAGAGTTGCAGGCAGGTGTATGTTTGTCAGCATGCAGATGGTTACAACATGCCAATCGATCAAAAGCTTGCATTCATTATACTGGGAGCACCTGTAAGGATGATTAGAGGCTGCCTTAAAATCTCTGTCCCTCTCAGAGAGCCCAGCAAGCTACCAAGGTATCCTGCCTGCATGGCAGAACCTGGATAATGAATACCTGTGGCGTGTTCTATATGCCCAAAACAGTACCACTAATAGGTCTCATTCCCCTGATCCTGAAAGTGCCCCCAATATGGCAGCACTGGGAAGGATGAGTAAGGAGAAGCTAATAAAGACTCAGGGGCTAACTAGGCTGCCAAAACAAAGAAGGGCTATAAAATGATTGTCTGTACTTTCAATGCACATACACTGGCATCAGAAGCATCAGAAGCATCCATGGAGGACCTGAAGGTACAAGCGCAGAAGAACAAGAACAACATCATTGGACTGACTGAAACGAGAAGTCATCGATCACATCACGCTGTTTTCAACACTGGAGAAGAACTGTTCCTTGGAACATGTGATAGTGGAGGCCTTGGTGTTGTTGGTGTTCTCATCAACATGAACTTAGCTATGAGTATCGATTCATTTGAATGCCTACACATAATATAATTTGGAGAGACCCTGGACTAGAGCCTTATTGACTGGATTCCATGGGATGTCAAAAGAATGCCTGGCTACCCACCTACAAGATGGTCAGACTTCTTTGTCAAGACCCTGAACAAACGGTTTGATATTCTTTGTGTTCCTGGAGTGAGCGTATGCCACTGTCCTACACTAGCATGTGACAGGGACAAATGGAGATGTTTTGGGTGCCCACTCGAACAAATTGAAGATCAATGGGATGCCACGTGATACAGATGATAAAGCAAGTAAAAAAGTAAAAAATAATCTTTGCTTCTCTACAGGTGCCATTTTGTTTGTCCTTCTTACTTTCTATTTTTTAAGTTACCAGGAGGATCATGGCTGCCAATATATTCAAACATTCAGGATCCAGTTACATAAGGATAAGACAGACACCTGACAGCCAAAAGCATCCTTCTGGCATTGATGGAGAGCTGATAAATAATTAAAGGAACGATTTATGGCTTTAAGGAAAGAGTAGCTGCTATCTCAAGAACACCTACATATCTGTACTTATGAAACATGTCTTTGCAAAAATCTCTGAATCTAACAAAATAGCCTTGAACTTCTACATTCTTCCTACACATATCAGGTAAATCAATGATTTTTCAGGTAATATATAAATAATCAAAACAGAGTTGTGGTGTTTTGATCTCTGGTATCACACACACACACATACCAGAAAAGAAAAAGAAAAGATAAAAGTATTAGAATAATCAATTTCTAATCAAAATAAATACATAGAGTCTGATAATAAAACTGAGGTAACTTAAGCAGCCATGCCCACATCCCACAGCCACCACCATGTTGATTCACTTACTGACTCTGATCTAATGATTTATGGCTAAATCTCAGAGGAGATGCAAGTTAAGAAGCTGAAATTTGTGGACATGTCAGTCCCTTGGGCTGAAAACTCTAGGGCAGCCTCAGGAAGGAGGTAAGTTGAGACCCTACTCTACAAAAGCCCTGGCTACCCCCATACTCCAACAATGCAGCTATACCAATAGCTCAACTCTATTGCTTCACTAATGCTCACTGCAGAGACACCCAACAGAGAAAAATTTTAGGTACCCCCATACCCAGGATGACAAATCTTTGATCTTCTAGGAGTGGGGTGGGTGGCCTTCCCATACATGTAGTAGCCTGGTTAGCCATGCACATCTCCCACAGACAGTACCATGTAAACTCATTGGCCCAGATCATAGATCCTGAAGTTTCTCGACAGCATGGCCAACTCCAAGTTCCTCAATACTAGAATTCAAATAGGAGACCAAATTATTTGGGAAAGTAACATAGAAGCCAATTGGACTCAAAAGCAAAAATAATACCACAAAAGGCTCAGCTAGCCAAAAACAGCTTAGTAAGTCCTTAGGTAAGGACTTTATAACCCCATGGTGAGATATAACAATTTTCACACAAACATTGTTATTTTTTTGCTTTTTGGGTCACACCCAGTGATGCTCAGGGGTTACTCCTGGCTTTGCACTCAGGAATTACTCCTGGCGGTGCTTGGGGGACCATATGGGATGCCGGGGATAGAACCCAGGTCGGCCACGTGCAAGGCAAATGCCCTACCCGCTCCGCCCCCCCCCTCAAAATTGATATTTTTAAAGAGCAACAACTAAAAATCACTGAGGAAAACTAAGAGGGAGGGATGACTGGAACAAAAGGGTTTATGGACTATAGTAGAGAGTTATTGGCACTTCAGTGGTGATATAGTAACAGTCTACCCTTAAACATATAAATATTTACACTTTTGTAAACTAACTTTACCTCAAACAGTAATCAAATATGTCAGGGATAAAGTAAATAGTTAGGATTCAAGCGCTGAATCCCAGTTGGATTCTCAGAACCATGTGAACCGTCCCCCCCCCCTCCAACAAGCACCATAAGGAGTAGTCCTTGTCATCCTCTTCACCACCGAACCTAAGTACCTAAGTAGTATCATATTCTTTGGCTTTAACGTCCAATTATCCAGCATGGTAAGCTGAATATCACAAGGAGTGGCCCTAATTCCCCAAACACTGCTTGTAATGCCAATAAATTATAGTAGAGGTATTCAGAATACGGAGTTTTCTGATATCAATTGCTTTTATCAGGACATATGTTGACTTTATAGCTTGGGAGTTTAAATTTAAAGTGTAAGGGTTGACTTAATTCCCAAAGTTCTCAATAGTATAAATATCTTTACAGCTTTCTTCCATCTATATCCCAATTTTTAAAAAAAACCACTACTTGTAAGTAAACCTCTACTGTCTCCAACTCCTTCCTTTTGGACATCACAATAACTGATTGCAGAAATTATCACAAAGTATAGACTTATAATTCAGAAAGGGAATGTTTGGCCTCCCAACTCTGAGTGGAAGAAACCAAAGTTAACCATGAATATTGAATATGAGGAATCAGAATGTAGGACTTTCTACCTCTGACCAATATTTCTTATACCATCCAGTTTCTTCAGATGTTCTGATCCTTTTGGAATATGTTATATGTGAATTCAATTACAAAGAAACATACTAATAATAATAGACTAACAGTTTTGTTATTTGCCTAACAAAATTGAACCAAAGGTAATAAGTAGAGTTGAATGGAAATAAATTCTCCTCACAAAAACATTAAAGTGCTTCCTCTACCAAGTCCCGAAAGGTATTTCTACTAGATTGGTCAAATGGAATACATTAAACAAATAAGCTCTTTCCACAACAACAAAATCAAATTGTATCTGAAAAATGCTTTTCCAGTTGGTTTTGTCATAGAAACTATATTCTTCATGAGGCTCTTAGTTTTATGATCTTTTTGCCCCTACCTTTATCAACTCTAGCTATGATATAATTAATCTACACTTTATTTCTTTTCTTTAAACTATTATATACCTGATAATGTTAAAATAGCACTGTCAAACTTTGATCTGCATGTTTTATTTAATATTTATGCCAGGGAGGTAAACATTGAATGAGTATGACAATTCCAACCTAGGCTATCATTACTTGGGGTTCAGGTGTTTGTTTGATTATTGGGATCATATATTACCCATTGTTTCCAGATGACTTTGCTGACTTGATGATCTATGTTTGTTCTTATTATACCTATATTTTCTTTATTAAACCATATTTTCAGTATAAGTAGTCATCACAGATTAATCTCTAATTCACAGAACTCAGATTTTGTATAAGTTAGAATCTTCCAACCTCTCTTTCCAGAAATCTTTATAATTTGACTCATCAGTTGCGATATACATTTCTAACAAAGACATACTACGGGGTTCATGTCATCTATGATTTGGATTGCTTTCCTTCTGCTCATTTTTGCTTACCACACCATGACTCTCACTGTATTTTTGCTTCCTTCACAATTTACTATTGCATATAAACATAAAATATATAAAACATAAGTGTGTTAGCAATGGGCTTGAAAATTTGGGATTAGTTGCAACATCATCTGTGATGGTTGATATAGTCTGAATATTCTATTTATCCCATGGAAATCTAGACTTGCCAGTGGGCTAGTGCATGGATTTCCCTGAAAATGACAAGATCCACAAGACCAACATACAAGTGGAGGGGATGTGCCAAAGCTAATCAGATACAGACTTTTATCAAAATAGCTGCAAATATGGTCTCTAAAACCAAGCCCTGCCAGCCACTTGCCTTATGCCTCACCTAAGCAAGTCATTTTATTATCTTGAACCTTTTTTGGTACTGTTGTCAATTTTTTGAGACCACATCTGGCAGTGATCAGGCTCTGTTATCATTCTGGTGGCACTCAAGGAATCATATGTGGAGCAGAGGATCCAGATAGTATCATGCTGAGTGAAGTTATTCAGAAAAACAGGGACGCCACACAATGTTGTCTCTCATGTGTGGCATATAAAGAAACATAGTTGAGATACAACAAACGTTCAAGGACAACAGAACTTGGTAACTTGTCTTCAATAAGAAGTTTGGAACAAGGGGAGAGTGGTGGTGGTGGAGGAGAACACTGGAACCATGAGTGAGTTAAGTGGACACTGCTGTGTAGGACATGGTGCTGGGATGTTTTCTGTATAAAACTTTATCATTAACAGTTATGAAACACACACAGTGAATAAAAATGTTTTAAAAGAACTCAGTGGACTATATTATACAAAATGCTTCATATGTTTTTCAGGCACTTGCAAGCCCTTAATGTCATTAATGTGCTAATTATGGAGCCATTGGAAAAAAAAACAAGGTCTAGAACCAAGGACTAGATATCTGAAGATTTAAATTGGGAAGAAATGGACTGAATATATAAGTGAGACATATGGGGATACTTTCTTGCCCATCATGCATTCTCTGTGCAATTCTCACCAAACTGACTTGATTTAAAAAGCTAGAGGCAAGATACTTCTTTGTGACTCCAATTTATACTGATTGAAAAAACAAGAACAGAAGGGTGAAAACACTTCTCTTGCATAAACTGGAATATTGAGATAAGAAAGGGTCAATAAAGAGAAATATAGCTTGCTCCATCACTTGTTTATTGCATAGGGAAAATTCATTTCCTAAAATTAACATTTTCAGGGAAAATAGATTTGTTATTAAGGTAATATTTACATCATATAAAGGAATGAAATTTTCATGTAAATTGTGAAATATGGTAATAAAAATGAACACTCTTTCTATCTTTTTTTAAGATCCAGATAGCATCTGCAGTATCATTCAAGTGTCTGAATGTATCCTATTAGGATATTTTTTCTGTCTCCTACCCAGGTGTGATTTCAGCCTTGGGGATACTTTTTTAAATTACTAGGATTTGGAAATTTTACTACTTGTATACTTATACCCAAATGTGTCGTTTACTTTATTTACTTTTGAGCTTTTAAAAATGAGTCAATTGTAGATTATCTCCTGCTACTTGCTTTTATTTTGAGTTAACATTCTAGTTTTCACTACTCTATGATATTTAAGTGTAGAGTAATATAAAAATATCCATAACAACATAGATTTGAGCAGCCAAAATTATTTCTTAATTTCACCTGTATATTTATAAATTCTGAAAAACATGGCTACATTTTTGCTTCTAGACTCTTCATGTACAAATATTTGCAACTAAGAATATAGCTCAAGTGGGAGAACTTGAGCATATGTAAGGCTCTGAGTTTGAATCCCAGTGTTGCGTGATCCCACTTGAGTACTGCCAGTAGGTTCCTCTGCACTACACTGTCTTCCTGTCCTGTTGTTCATCGATTTGCTCGAGCGGGCACCAGTAACATCTCCATTGTGAGACTTGTTACTGTTTTGAGCATATCGAATACACCACAGGTAGCTTGCCAGGCTCTGCCATGGGGACGGGATACTTTCAGTAGCTTGCTGGGCTCTATGAGAGGGACAGAGGAATTGAACCCAGGTCAGCAGCATAGAAGGCAAAAGCCCTACCCGCTGTGGCTGTGCTATCACTTTTAAAATAACCTTTTCTAATTGGCGCCATGATTCTATCCCTAAATACAGATTATAAAAACATTGATGTTGGCCCATTTTACTCTATGTGCTTTTCTGCTACCAGAATAATGTTCAAGTTTTTGATCTTGCCATTATGGTCCATGTCAAGTATGTTGCAATATTCTCGTCTTATCTTTTACTACGAATTGTTCCTATCTCCCCTTTTTTCATTGTCCTAATCCTTCTCAGCCCAGGCCAAAGAGAATTGTGACTATTCTCCTGAACTACCTCAACTTCTGTGCCTTTGCTTACAGGGCCCTTTATCAGGAACATTTCTTTCTTGGGCTGGACCAAAAGTACAGCGGGTAGGGTGTTTGCCGTGCATGCAGCAGAAATGGGTTTGATTCCTCTGTCCCTCTCAGAGAGCCTAGCAAGCTACTTAGAGTATCCTGCCTGCACAGCAGAGCCCGGCAAACTACCCATGGCGTATTCGATATGCCAAAAACAGTAACAACAAGTCTCACAATAGAGACGTTACTGGTACCCGCTCGAGCAAATCGATGAACAATGGGAGGACAGTGCTACAGTGTTTCTTGATGAAAACAACGAAGCAGTGAGAATTATTTGAAATGATTTAAAGTATTTAGATGTTGGTTAAAAGCCCTGATTCATGAAGTCTTCCTAGATTTGGAAAAGAAATAGACTATTCTGTCCACTGCATTCATAATTGTTTGTAAATTGTTGTATGCTTATGAATGCATGGTCTTAAAAAATAACAAAACATATATAAGTTTTTATTCAACCAAAAAATCAAGGAGCATATGTTGTTTATTACTTGCATCCTCCAATAGCTTCACTATTCTACCCAGTTCATAGTCCACACCTCAGCAACAACTGTTGGGCTTTGAACACTGAAAGACTATGGTATCTATTTGCCAAACTAGAGCGAAGAGCACTAAAATTCCTTCCCAAGGGCTGTGTTTAGAAATCACTACAATCTTTTCTGATGACTGCATAGCAAATTGAATTTACCTTTTCAATTTTACATTATTCTTGTGTTATTGGGATTATGATGAATAATAAGATAATAACAGCAATTAGCTTCTGGATGACTAATGGGCCCTTAAATTGATTTTGAACAATCAATTTGAACATCTTCCCATGGCCAAATGAGAACGGGGTGGGTCACAGAGTATTCCAGAAACTATTTCTGATAAGGAAAACTATTTCTGATAAGGATAATGACATCCAATGACTACTAAGGTCAATGTGGAAATTCGCAACTGGTTGGAAATTGGACTGGGGGGATAATTTAGCAACTTAAACTCATATTCTAAAAAAAAGCGAGTTTTAAAGCTATTTAAAGGATAAATATATTTTCCCCAAAACTATTAATTTGGCTACTTAAAACGAAAGGACTGGAGTAATATAATAGCACAGCGGGTAGGGTGTTTGCCTTGCACCGGGCCAACCCAGGTTCGATTCCTCTGTCCCTCTTGGAGAGCCCAGCAAGCAACTGAGTATCCTGCCTGCACGGCAGAGCCTGGCAAGTTACCCATGGCATATCTGATATGCCAAAAACAGTAACAACAAGTCTCACAATGGAGACTTACTGGTGCCCGCTGAAGCAAATCAATGAACCACGGGACAACAGTGCGACAGTGCTACAGTGCTATTTAAAACTAAATATTTTTTAGTGAAATTATTAAAATGTAATGTTTATTGGGTTCCTCCTCTGCCGTCCTCTCTCCCACACACCCCCGCTCCACACACACAAATCCATAAAAGCTATTGAACCTAAAGAAGGCCTGGAGTAAATTTGATCTGACCATAATTTATTAAAAAGATTCATTGAGGAAAAACACCCTCAAGGTCCAAAGTGAGACCCCAAGTAGATACTATGTCCCACCATAATGAATTTGGAACCCTGAATTGCTACTTTATCACCATTGGAGTGAGCCTTCTCATCTATTTCCAGGTTTCTGGTTGTGGAGTCATTGACATTTTTGTGGAATTCTAGTAAGATGAGAAGGAAGAGAAAAAAAGTCTTAAAAGGGGAAAGAAATAGGGTTAAAGTGCTACCAAAGTGGGTAAGATGTTTACCTTGCATGCAATCAACCCAGATCCAATACCCAGCATCGCACATGGTCTTCTGAGCTCACTACTAGTAACTCCTAAATGCAGAGTCAGGTATAACCCCTGAGCACCAAAACATAACTAACTAAATAAATAAATAGGGGAGAAATAGGCTTGCATTTGAATTTAGAGAAATTATGAAGAATTTGAGTTTCCTCAGTAAAATCTATAAATTTGTCTTTGGAGTTCACTACTTTTTGTGGTTTTTTTTTTTTTGGCTTTTTGGGTCACACCTGGCAATGCACAGGGGTTACTCCTGGCTCCTCACTCAGGAATCACCCCTGGCCGTGCTCAGGGGACCACATGGGATGCTGGGATTCGAACCTGGGTCGGCCGCGTGCAAGGCAAACGCCCTACCCGCTGTGCTATCTCTCCAGCCCCTGTGTGTCTTTTAATATTTCCTCAGACTTTGTAGATTTTTGCATATATTTTCACAATGCCATGCTTTGTTGCCTAACAATAGATTTACACTAATTTTACTAGTCCTGGGTCAACAGAGTTATGAACTTTTTATTAGGAAGCAAAGAGAAAAACTATCAAAAATAGCTTTAGCTTGTTGCACAAAACATGGGAATAAGTTATGAAGTAATATTAACAAATCGGCATAGCATTGAGGAACAGATTACTGCAAAAGACAAGCACAAACATCAATGTTCATAATGACAAGTTCTGTATAAGCAAACTTCTGCAAGAGCTTTGAGAAGTAATTAATTTTTCTCTGATGATATTTGAAGAAGACTCCGTAGAGAAGAAGGCATTTGATCTGGGTTATTAGGAGTGTCAAATTCAAATGTTCACTGAGCTTCCTGATCTTTGAGAGATAGAGAAATTGGTTTAGTCCCAAATTTTGTGCCCTTTGAAAGTAAAATTTTTTTAAAAAAAATACTTTAAAGATATTTTTTCAAGTTGGGGCAAGTATTTCTCTATCTCGTTTGTACTCATGGCTTCCCTTATGGTAGTCATCTTTGTATTATGTTAGTGGTGCCCAATACCTGGAGAACCCTTTGAATTGTGTCAACTTAAACATTTGTCTTAGTTATTCATCCATTTATTCACACAAAACACACATGCAATGTATATCCACCTTATCTGCAAAAAATTTATGAAAACTACTGGGAAGAACATTTTATGTCACTAAGACAAAATTAAATTAAGTATTATATATATTGTTATAAAAATTCCTTTTGTTACTCAACTGAGTATCATTTCTATGGCTTTCTCCTGAAAAATAAGGTCTCACAATATTCCGACCCTTCTTCTGTTTCTTCACACCTTCTCCAAAACCCATTTCTCCCTAATGGCATCGGGAATTTCCAAATCACATTTATCTTATTTGCAAGATAATTTAGCTCTTCCTAGTCCCTACTGCTAAACTCATCCATGTTTATGTTTGGTAATCCGAATATGTTAAAATAATATCTACCCTGCTTCAAAAGCATTTGTGATTTATAGAGCAATTATTATGCTATTGGTTACACTGGAATAAACGATGTTCTAGTAAAAGTAGTGGCAGGAAAATATTGAAGTTAATTAATATGAGTTTAATGTATCTAGAAATTTAGCCAAGATTTTCCTTAAATAGGAAACCAGTCTTTTACCCCGTATATTATTGCTGGATATAAGACCACTTCCTATTCAGTTGAAGATATAATATATCCTAAAAATGATTCACAGAATTTTAAAAACTGATAATTCATGCATGCAGAATAAGAGTCCGCCAACATATTCAATTATCCAAGACTAGAAAAGATCCTATAGAATAAAGGAAGAGGAAGAACATCAACGTTCTGTTCACAAAATGAATTGTCTGCTTTACCCTGAGCATGGGGCTTTGGCCCATGAACACAGGGAGGTTTCTGAATTAAGATCTTTCTAACTTTATTACAGAAGTGAGGTCTATGCATTGCCTGTGTTCAGGATCTCTGAAGGAAAACTTAAAATTGTCCAAAAATCTGAGAGTGATGGACTGACTTCTATCTGTTTCCTGATATAACACCCTGCTCTAATTATCCTATATAGACACCTATCTTTTGTTTCTGAAGTTTGTGTTACAAACAAAAACGGGCAGACCTTGAGTGGGCAGTAGTGATGTAGATGGAATGCAATTCTCGGGAGCTCAAGCAACCCTGCTCCCAACATGCACAATTAAAGCTGAGTTTAGATGAACGAAGACAAACTACCACTTTCAGTGAAGATATTGATGGAACACCTACTTCTTTGCAAGGGGAGATGTGGAATACAAAAGAGAAAGAAAATGCAGAGAAAGAAGACACAGATGTAGAACTGGTGCGTTCCTAAAAGTCATTCAGAAATTGCTTTGTGAGTCAGATATATAAAGCTTAGAGGTAGATCCAAAGTCTTATTTGGTTGATTTCATTGGATGAGGGTGTGCTGCTGGCAATAAAGTCAGGATAAAGATGTTGACAGTGACAGATAAAACCAGAGATTATAGCCAAAGAGGAATGAACCTCCCCTCCTCCTTCACTTTCCTTTTGCCTTTCAGCACTCTTTAAGTCTTCCTCACTAGATGTCATATTTAAAATGTTTATTTTAATAGGAGATTCAATATCTACAAGGTGCCAGAATATGTTAAAAGACTTAAGGTATGCACTCACATATCGCTTTTGAAGTTAACTCATTTGACTCCATTTGACCTCTATGATATTGATATGATATTGAAACAATGGAAAACAATTATTTCCATTGTTTTAGGCTTAGAGAAAAGCTGTGGCCAAAAAGAGAGGGGCAGATAAAGATAACTTGATTCGCTTAAGGTCACAGAAATGATACCTATCAAAACCAAAATTTAAATGGGGTCTTCTGAACCTAACTTTGTGATTCTTTGGACAGTACTTACCTTTGTCTAAAAATGAAAATCCATTCAAAATAAATACTTGGGATAATTTCATCAAGAAATGATAGATATATTCTAAATTATTTGCAAGCTCTGCTTGTTTAGGCTACCTGGCGTGGTACTGAGAAGAACATGAGGACTCTTCATACCTCAGTGGGAAAAAGTACCATGATTGATTCTTAATGTCTACCAGTGGCATCTCTGCCAGGTACTTTCCCAAATTAGCTAAGATGTGTCCCCCACTTTTAAAGATGATTGCTGAGAGCTTTAGAAAGAAATGCCAAGGACACACAGTATGGGATTGGCAGAGTCATGAGAAGTCTCTACCTTTTTTTTTTTCTTAACCTTCATACCTAGTGCTCTTGGCCTGGCTCTCACTCCTCTACCCTACCCAAACCCACCAGCCATCATGGACACCTGCCAGATCACTGTCTTTCTAGCCATTTTCTAGTCTTGTTTGTCTGTCTCATATAAGATATGCACATCATCTGAGTTCAAGTGCTTTGAAGAAGAATCCATGGTGAAGTACTGACTTGCTAATGCCAAAGAAATTCCTCAGTCAAGGTTTCTGTGGAAGAATTGCTGAGAGGGCCATGTCACAAGTGATTGATGGGCATTGAGTTCTCGTGTTGGAAGTGTATGAGCAAAGGCAGAACGTTTAAGAAATAACCAGAGCCAACTCAGCATGTAGGAACAGGCTGGTGCTAAATTTTCCTGAACAATTTTGATCTGATCAGCTCAAAGTATTATGGAATGGTTCATTGGTGCAAGGAAAATGACTGAAGTACTGTATTTAAATTGAGGAGAAACAACTTGAAGACCATCGTCATTCACTGAAATGGCATCCACTTAATGGTGAAGAGAGAGAGCATATATGCAAAATGAAGTGGAAATTTTGAAAAATGAATCCCAGATAATTCAAACAGAAAGTTATTTATTCTATAGTAATACTAACTCAGGGATTTTGTGAAATTGAATGAAACAATGTTCATAAATTATTTAGCTAGTGTTTGGCAAACAATAATTGCTCAGAGAACAGTAAACAGTAATATTTTTTTGATGAGAAACAATTGTGGTTGCATGTGCAGGGGCAGGTGCACTAACCATGTGTCTGAGCAACCCCCTTGGAATCATCTGCTTGACTAAGTTAGTTATCTTGTGTTGGAGACACAATTTTTCTATTTCACTCTCTATCTGGAAGTGGAAAACTAACCTACTTTGAATTTGAATGTCACATATTTCTTTCTTTTCATAGAACACAGGCACTTTCCTTTACATATTGTTCAGGAAATGTGACTTATGAACATTTATAGATGGGAGCAATTGTTATGGAGCCAAGTCACAGAGAGGCTATGTGATTGACTCAAGTCACACAGCTCTCAAACTCAGGAAGAAATGATGAGGAACTGTGTTTTTGTTCTCCTTACAGGACATTGGTATTTTTTTTTGTCTTTGTGTACAAAAATATCCTAATTCTCCTATTTCCCCAACACCCCTCTTTTCTACCATCTTCTCTATCCCTATAAATTCCTATTTTTTCTTTATTTTTTCTTACTCTAAACCAGATTAATATCTACTAATGGATCTTCTTCCATGTATTTACTATTGATCACTAGACTATACAAAAAGCTAGACACAAATTCATGACAAATGTTGGTAGATGTCTGTTCCCCACTTTTGCAGCTCACAGATTTTATTCAAATTGATTATGCTCTCTCATTTAGTAAGAGAGGGAAAACTCATTGTAAACAAGGTTTAATTCAGAATACATATTACCTGGCCAGAGATGTGTTTAATCTGACATCATGGTCCAGAGAGTGAAGGCAGGTCTACACCGGTTTCTAGAAAAGATTTATCTGTCAGGAAGATAGATGCTTTCTTTATTGAATGTTGGAGAGTTTGGATACAAAGCTAAATTTGCAGTTGTCTTATTCCTAGAGGGAAGTCAGTTTCTGACATTCCCAGGCTGGAAGCTGAGGATGTTCTAGTATGTGAATCATTTCCCTATTTGAGCTGAGACTTTTTCTGACTCAGTGTTGGAAGCATCTTCACAGCTAAAGAAGTTAAATCTAAAAAAGCCTAGACGTTCTTGATTTTAGGATGTAATATGCAATTACTAGCACATCTTGAGATCAGACTAAAAATGGAATATTTGTTTCACCCCAAATTGGCAGTACAATACTGGGCATTTCTTAGTCTCTTTAATTACTCTCCTTTCTCTTTTGCTACTTGATTAAGCTACTCGAATCCAACAAATAATATACAATATTTGACTGCCTACTTATTTATCTCTCGGAGAGCCCGGCAAGCTACCGAAAGTATCAAGCCGGCACGGCAGAGCCAGGCAAGCTACCCGTGCGTATTGGATATGCAAAAAACAATAACAATAAGTCTCTCAATGAGAGATGTTACTGGTGCCTGCTCGAACAAATCGATGAGCAACGGGATGACAGTGACTTATTTATAGGTATCTGTTGTCAATCTTTCCTTTATTTTGATATAAATACTATGAAGGCATGATTTTATCCCGGAGTTTCTTCTCCATTCACAGAATCAGACATATTGTAGAAAGTTTATAAATAGCCATTTAAAAATTAAATCTACTAATAAATGTATTAAGACAAGAGTGACATATAATCATAGACATGTTTTGATGATAAATTTAGAAAACATGTAAATATTTCTAAACTGTCTGGCATATTATTATTTAAATGAATAAAGGCAGTCACTTTTCCAAGTATTGGCATAATATTTGTAACTTGTTTAAATATAAATATTTATTAAAAGTCATCTGTCATGTCACCTACTTATCAAATATAATAAATGTTTGTACTTTCAAGATGCCGATTTGTTGGATGACTTGTTATGTAGTATTATATAACCAGTAGCCTTCTTATAACCCCTATCATGTTCACTATTTTTTTCATATACTCTGCCCCTTTTCATAAACAACAGTTTTCATTTATCTAAATGTTTACCTTCATAAAAAATATTTGCTTGTGCCATACTCATGTACAAATGATGTTCAATATTGGTAAAACTGTCAGGACCTGCAAGCTTAAGTCATGTCAAACTCTGAATGATTTGCATGCTACTCATGAGTAACACGGACACCTTGGATTTCCACAGCATTCACAGTCTCTGATCTCTGCATCTTAGCATTAAGTTTTGGGTCTTAGACTGAAGAAATCACTTAACATTGAGTACACTTTTGCATGCAGAAGATCCAGCATCAAAGTTCTGTGAATTCTTGCAGGAGTAGCCCCTAAACTCTGCTGAGTGTTCAAAAAGATTTAAGTTGTGCTTGATACATGTTATTGTTTAAGGAATCTGCATTGGAACACAGAGTTTCCATGCATCTCTTCAATCATGTACATTTTCCAATGTCCAATGTTCATTATATCTTCATGTCAATGTATTTGTTTATTTCTAAATGCATATAGCCCCTATTATAAACAACTGTTTGCCAACAATTACCAGTTCTTGAATAATTTCCTCTACGTTATAATTTTCACAGGTGTTTTTTCATGGATACATCATGATCCATGGGATCATAACCCAGGGATCACACCCAGATGACCCACCCTACAGGTGCCAGATAAATAACTCATCAGCCAACCTCCACTACCTCCACTACCCAGCTGCTGCCACACTCCAGGCTGCTTTCTGGAAGTGGCTGTGCAACACATAAAAAAACACTAAATACCCATTTTTTATAATTTCCGCACCATATCTGATGGGGGTCAAATATGGTGTAAACCATGAGAACACCTCTAAGGGCGATTAGAGGCCACAGTAAAAGCCTCCATTGCTCTCGGAGAGCCCAGCAAGCTACCTAAAGTATCCCGCCCGCAAGGTAGAGCATGGCATTCTACCCATGGCATACTCGATATGCCAAAAACAATAACAACAATGGGCCTCATTCCCCTTTCCCTGAAAGATCTCCCAATATGTCAGCATTAAGAAGGATAGCAAGAAAAAAAACTAAAAAATTCAAAAAATAAAAAAAGAAGGATGAGCAAGGACAGACTGATAAAATCTCAGGGATGAAATAGGCTGCCAAAATGAAGGACTAAAATGACTGTCAGTACTTTCAATGCACGTACTCTGGCATCGGAAGCATCCATTGAGGACACGATGGTGCAAGCACAGAAGATCAAGAATGATGTCATTGAATTGACCGAGATGAGAAGGCATCAATCACATCATCCCATTTTCAACACTGGAGAAGAATTGTTCCTCGGAACATTTGATAGTAGAGGCATTGGTGGTGTAGGTGTCCTCGTCAACATGAACTTGGTCATGAGCATTGATTCGTTTGAATGTCTAACAACCCGAATGGGACGCTTACATTTGAATAGATGTGGCTCATTATTGGCAGGGTAGTCATCTTCATTTCTATCTTCATCATCTATGTACCAATATCCAACTACGATGAAGAAGAAATTGAGAAGTTCTACCTGGAGCTGGAGAAATTCAAGAAAGAAGACCACAGCTTCTACAAGATCATTGTCAGTGATTTTAATGCCAAGATAGGACCAAGAAGGTCGCCCAAAGAACTCCACATTGGGACCCATGGCCTAGAATGGAACGAACAGGGTGAGAGACTCTCTGAGTTCATCATGTTAACCAAGACCATCCATGGTAACACACAGTTCCAGAAGACTGAATCTAAATGTTGGACATATGAGTCTCCCAGTAGACAGTTCCACAATGAATTTGACCACAACACATTCCATCAATGGTTTTGCTGGACTAATGTTGCTGTTGTTCCAAAATTTCAAATGGGATCGGATCACCATATCCTTTGTGCAAAATTCTACTTCATGGAACTGAAAGAAAGGACTGCAAAGTTTAAGTGTAAAAAGAAATATCAGAATGACCACCAACTGGGAGCTCTTTGGCACTATTGCAGCAATGTGGGAAGATGCTGTCCTTGACAACATCAACGAGGAATACAATCAACTGTTTCAGCACCTCCATGACTGCTCAAGGAATGCCAGAAGTAGGAAAGCCACAAACAGATGCCTGTCTTTGGAAACTCTCGAGCTCATTCACCAACATGGTTTGGCACAAGTCTCAAGCAATCACAAGCTAATATCTGAGCTCGAAAAGCTGTGCAGAGAAGTGATAAAGAAAGAGTTCAAAGAGAAAAGAGCAGCAGTGTTGGCTGATGGTGAAGAATCCAGGAAAAGCATTTGCAATGCTTACCTGTACTTTACCAACTACAAGACCAAGATGACTGCCCTCCAACATACTGAAGGATCTATTATATCTTCCAGAAGGGCAGTGGAGAGGATTATTCACGACTTCTACTTGGATCTCTTTGATAGCTACGTCCACCTGCCCACATCCCACATACCAAATTCCACAGGATGGATATGTTATTCCCAAAATTTTCCCTTCCGAAATCTGACATGCCATTTCATCGGTAAGGAAGTTTACAGCAACCAGTCCAGACAAGGTCAGAACCGAACACCTGAAGAATCTGCCACCAGTGCTCGTCAATACACTGGCCAAGCTATTCACACGCTACCTGTCCATATGCAAGTTTCCATCCCAACGGAAAACCAGCAGAACTGTCCCGTTTTACAAAAAAGGAGAAATCCACGACATTGGCAACTATTGCCCCATCTGCCTGTTATCCATTGTCTGCAAGTTATTCACTCAAGTCATCCTGAATAGAATAGTTAAAACACTAGACAATGGACAGCCATGGGAGTAAGCCAGGTTCTGAAAAGGATTCAGCATGATCCACCATATACACACAGTGAGCAAGCTCATTGAAGTTTCAAGAAGTTCAAGATGCCGCTCTGTCTAACATTTATTGTTTTAAAGAAGTCCTTTGATTCTGTTGAGACTGAAGCAGTCATTGAAGCCCTAGCCAAACAGGGCGTTCAAACTCAGTACATCAAGATCCTCCGTGAGCTATATTATGGATTCACCACCAGGATCTCACCATTCTACAAGGAAGTGATCATTGACATAGAGGGGTTCGGCAGGGTGATACCATTTCACCAAAACCCTTCAGTGCCACTCTCGACAATATCATATGACGACTGGAATGGGAAGGAATGGGAGTGAAGATAGACAGGCACCTACACCACCTCCGCTTCACTGATGACATTGTTCTAATAACACCAAATATTAACCAAGAGGCACAATGCTGGCCGACTTTGACCGTGAGTGTAGAAAGGTCAGACTGCAGCTGAATCTCACCGAAACAATGTTTCTGCAAAACAAACTAGTCCCTGCTGTTCCATTTGCTCTCAATGGAATGAACATCTCTGAATTCAGCAGCTATGTGTATCTGGTTCAAGAACTCAACATGAAGAACAACTTGGCGCCAGAACTGCACAGGAGGAAGGAAGCAGCGTGGAACACCTTCAAGTGTGTCAAAAAAGTTAAGAGGATGATGAACCTCCGGCTGTGGGCACATCTTTTCTACTCCACCATTCTTCCTGCACTAACATATGCCTCAGAGACCTGGGCCCTGTGAAAACAGGATGAGAACGCTACTCAGGTATCCCAAAGAGGAATCGAAAGAGCTATGGTTGTAATATCACATTTCACTCAAATGAGAGAAGAAATCCGGAGTTCCGACCTCAGTTGATGATCAAGAATCATGAACACCTGAGATAAACCCGGAGCTGCTGAGCGCGAATCGGACCCTCTGCGGCGCTTAAAGACTTTGACTCCAAAAATGTAACACATTCGGGCATCCAGCGCAGCACCTGAGAGCAATGCATTGGGACACCAAACTGGGCTACAACTCGGTGCTGCTGGGGGTGGATTTTTTCCCCCCCGCCACCCTGTCTTCCTGCATGGAAAGCGGCGGGCTGGCGGCACCATGTGGCAGGCGCCATCTTCTGATTCCAGACCCACAGGTATTCGGATTTTACTTTGGGGGCTCCCAGGAACTCATGGGAAGGGGGCGTAACCGGCACGCCCTCGGCCCAGATAAACCCGGAGCTGCTGAGCGCGAATCGGACCCTCTGCGCCTAAAGACTTTGAATTCGGAGACTTCTTACAGCAATGCACTGGGACTGTGAGCTGGGCTATGTAATTTCTGGCAGAATTCTCCCTGGACTTTATACAGAAACCCAAAACCGCGCGGACGCGGCAGCGTCCGCGCGACTTAACATTTATAATTGTCAGCAATGTGAATTGGTTCCATTTGAACAGGTCTGACTTGGGGGGAAACTCCAAATAATAACAGTAAGTTTTTGTAGAAATATTGAAGGTTTTTAATGTAGCAGCCACCTCTGGACTGTGAACTAAGCAAAAGCCCCACGCTGGCCGACGTGGCGTGGCGTACACCATACTATGAGGCGCAGGAAGGGGGATGAGGGGGAAAAAGAAAAAAAAAAAAAGGGAAAAGGAAAAAGAGAAAAAAAAAAGAGAGAGAGAGAGAGAGTTATGTCAACTATAGTGAGTTTTGTGTTGAATTATGGAATGTAATCAAGGTAAAGAAAAAACGAAGTGAAATTCATTAGTTATACAGTAGGGGGTAGGGGGTGGGGGCGGGGGGTATACTGGGGTTTCTGGTGGTGGAATATGGGCACTGGTGAAGGGATGGGTGTTTGAATATTGTATAACTGACATATAAACCTGAGAACTTTGTAACTTTCCACATGGTGATTTAATAAAAATTTAAAAAAAAAAAAAAAAAGAATCATGAACACCTGATTGAACGGTTTGAGACTCTTCCTGTTTCTGGAGTGAGCAGATACTATTGGGCTACTCTAGCAAGCAATAGGGACAAATGGAGACGTTACTAGTGCCCACTCAAGCAAATTGAAAATCAACGGGATAACAAGTGATACAAGTGATAAGTCATGATCCATAATGAAAGATGATGCAAAAATAATCCTTTTATGCAAGGCAAGGTAGAATCATCAATAACTAAATCAGTATAGGAATTGATAGAACCAGGAGGTCAGTCCAAGTAAGCAAAGGTCCACATATATATATATATATATATATATATATATATATAAAACTTACTTGTAGCGGGCAGGAAAGAAGACTTATGAGTTAAAGCAGAGCATGTGCGTTGCATGCAGGAGGTCTGAGTTCAAATCCTGGCACTGCATGGGCTTCCAGTATCAAATCAGAAGTGGATGCCCCTGAACGTCAACAGGTGTAACCACAAAACATGAATTAATAAATAAATTCATAAATAAAATGCCTAGGGCTGGGTAGAGAGTACAGGAAGTGAGGTGCATGTGGCCAACTCCAATTTAATTCATGGCTCCTCATAATGCTCCTAAAGCGCTATTAGGAAGATGGCTAACTCCTCCCCTCAAAAATAACCCTTACTCTTCAGTGTCATCTCTGCCCCCAAATCCAGACACATTGTTAGACATTGAAAGAGGAACAGTCTAAGAATTGGGAAACTGAGAGTTTAATCTTGTCTTCTAGGATTTGAGTGAGTTTGGTCAAATCGTTTGACTTAATGAGTTTCAGTAATCCCATATATATATATTTTTTTAATTTTATTGAATCACTGTGAGTTAGTTACAAGCCCTCATGTTTGGATAACAATCACACAATGATCAAACACCCATCCCTCCACCAGTGCACATTCCCCACCACAAATATGCCCAGTGTACCCCCCTTTTCCCACCCTCCCCTTGCCTCCATTGCAGGCAATATTTCCCATATTCTTTCTCTACTTTTGGGCATTATGGCTTGCAACACAGACACTGAGAGGTCGTCATGTTTGATCCATTATCTACTTTGGCACACATCTCCCATCCCAACGATTCCTCCAATCATCATTTTCTTAGTGATCCCTTCTCTATTCCATCTACCTTCTCCCCTCCATTCATAAATCAGTCTTCCAGCTATGGAGCTATCCTCCTGGCCCTTGTATCTACTGTCCTTGGAATAACCTCATATTTTTAAAAAGGAAAGTGTCTACTTATTTACTTCCTTCAATTGTTTCAACATATGATTCTGTATGTGAAACAACTTTCAAAAATATAATTCATGATATGAGAATGACATATTTATCCATGCAATCAAAAATCTATTTAGTGTACATTTTAGAGACACTATGGCAAAAATGGGTAGGGGAAGGGGATAATAGGGGTTTAATTTTTTCCTATAAAGCTAAAAATGGAGTTATGAAAAATTAATTTTTTGTTTGTTAGTTTGGGGGCCACGTGTGGCTGTGCTCAAGGTTTAATCATGGGTCAACAATCGAGGATCACTCCTGGCAGTGCTTGGGGTACCATATGTGGTACCAGGGATAGAATCCAGGTCAAGAGCATGCAATGCTAATGTTTTATCCACTGTACTATCTATCCAACCCCATGAAAAAATGAATTTAAAGTTAAAAGTTTAGTGCAAGCAAGAGATATTCACTGTAACAACAACACTATAGCAACAATGACAATCAAAACTTACTGCACCCTACATGTATGAAAACAAAACAAAATAGAATCCCAAAACAGCACATTCAAAATTTTGAGATGAGTGTTCCTAGTATATTCTCACATCCCAGAATCATCAGGGATACTGAACAAGATTAAGCCAGAGAAAGTTTAATATATTAGAGTTGGAGAAAAAGCATAGTGGTGTGTCCTGGCAAGCATATAGTGGTTATAACACATGCCTATCATATATCTGACCTGGCCAAATTCCCAGGAACACATGGTCCCCTGAGTATAGTTGGGTAAAGCCCTGGAAGTCTCTAGCATTGCTAAGGTGGTGCAGGTATCCTAGCACCACAGGCTTCAAACACTAGCTCATTGGTTCCTTACTTTGAACCATCAATCCAATTGAGCAATCACCAAGAGGGCTCTGGGGTTCTTGAGCACTACTTGGGAGTCTCCTCCATGGCAGAAGCACAATAAGATCCCATATGTCAGTAAAAAGGCTTGGGCGTCTCATTTTGAATGAAGCATACTTTAAAGGAGTTATGTGGAAGTATATACCCTTTGAAAGGCATTTCTGGGTCCTGTGTCAAAAGATGACAGAATCTGGAGGTTAAGTTGGCATAGTGAATAGGTGAGGCATGGTCATGCTCTGGGGCTATTTGATGACAGTATTACAGGGTTTGTGAAGAGATGAGGTGTGGATGATGTGACAGAGAGCACAGGGAGAACACAAGGATTTGATTTAAATAGCAGAAGTGATGGATTTTAAATTCACAAATATTAGTGAGGGTGTGGGTAGCTGGTCTGGGTCATGTGGCCAAATTTGGGATAACACTGATATTTAATGTGCCTGTAAAGGGGCTGGAGCAATAGTACAGTGAGTAGGGTACAGTGCCTTGCATGCAGCCTACCCGGGTTCAATTCCCAGCATTCCATATGGTTCCCTGAGCACCTCCAGGAGTAATTCCTGAGTTCAGAGCCAGATGTGCATTGCCAAATGTGTGTTATCAGATGTGACCTAAAAAGCAAAAAAAAAAAAAGGAAAATAATAATAATAATAATAATAATAATAATGTGCCTGTTAAACTTCCACATGGTTAGTGCCTGAGCCATAGTACAGTGCTCCGAGGTCTGTCAGAAGTAATTCCTGACTGCAGAGTCAGTAGTAACCCCTGAGCATCTCCAGGTGTGACCCAAAAAAGCCAAAAATTAAAAAAAAAAACTTCCACATGGAGATTACTGTGTAGTGTATAACTTGCTGTAGAGACCTGAAGCTTAGGAGAGGCATCTTGTGTGGATATAAATTAAGAAATAATTTTAAAGGGTTTTTGGATGATTGACTGGAGATGATCTCCCAATGGATGAGTTCAAATTAAAAACAAAATCTCTGAGAAGTCTATTGTTTAGGAATGAGAAAATAAAGAGGTCCCAAGAAAAGTAAGTGCTCTGTTATTATGGAAGAAAACAAAGGGTGTGCATTTTGAAACTCAGTGAAGAAAGCATGTTTGAACAACGGGGAACTGATAAATGTCGCTGTTGAGTCAATTAAGATGAGAATTGCAAATGGAATATTTGATTCAGCCACAGAGAGGTCAAGGGAACCTTGAACAGACAGGAAGTATTGTCACTATTATTAAACTTAAGAAGTGGAAAGAATACTGAACTTGGAGTCAGGGCACTTGGGTTCAAGTGAAAAAATAAATAGAAAGAATGGAAACTAGAAGCCAAAAGTGCTTTCCTCACTGGATGATTATGATGATCGAATGATACAATGAAGATAAACATGCTCTGTGGAACATGAAAGCAAATGCAAGTGCCAACTCAAAAATACCAAGGTCATGGGGCATGTGTCATTAAACGTAACTATTTTTATGCTTTAAGGATTTCTCAGCCATACACCATAAGCTCCAGCACACTCCTCTCAAAACACACACATACACACACACACACACACACACACATGCACACGCACACGCACACACACATACGCATGCGCACAGAGGCATGGTATACATGATTCTCTCAATAATACAAGACTGACTATGGACTGAATATGTATCATAAAGCTCGGGAAGGTTTAGGATTTAAGCCAGCCTGTTGCAGTGTGCTTCTGCTGACATTACCAGACGGCATTAATTTAATTCCACTCAGTTATGCTTTTAAATTTGATTTGAGAAATGTGTCATAAAATGCTATTGAGAAGTGCAGTGCTGCATTTCTAAGTAGGCTGGGAGCCTGTGTCTCTTCTGGGAATCCTTGAGGGAAGCGGATTGAGTTCAGGTTGAGCCTATGGACTTTAGGGTATTTACTCTTTACTGGAATTTGGTAACAGAAGTTTGCTGATACTGGATTGTTCGCTGTTGAGAGGATATTCGAAGCAAAGCATAAATCTCCAGAGAATAAGAAAAAGGAAATGCAAAGAATAAATGAAAGCATATGAAAAATTATAATTTTAACAAATAGCAGGGAGAGTTTAAAAGTCTGCATACAGTGTAACTGAGTTTATTTAACAGCACTTTAGCTCACTTATTATATTGGATCATCAATCTTTCTTTCTCCTCTCTCATCTCCAACCTCAGTTTCTCTGTGCTCAAACTGTGTGTAATAGACCAGTGGTCTTCAAAGAAAGACAAGTAATCCTTAAAATGTATATAAAAGGATCAATTGAGATATGGAAAGAAAATTCTGAAACTTAACTTTTATTTTTATTGCCTCTTTTAAAATTGGAAGGCCTTGTGTATGCTTTTGTACTCCACTTTATACAAATAGAAAGCAAAAAAATAAATCTGTGTTGCATGTCGTTCCTCTCTATATTTTTTATTAGTTGACTAATTGATGGATTCTCATTGAAACATGCAAATCAAGTAATGTAGAGAATACTTGTCTACTTAATCTCATGTCCATTTAATATTATAAATATTAGCTAATGCATAATAATATGGACTGGAGCGATAGTGCAGCGGGTAGGGTGTTCGCCTTGCAGGAAGCAGACCTGGGTTCAGTCTGTCCACTGGGTTGATAGGGATGAGAAGAGGCAGGATTCTAGGTGAGAGGAGCTGGAGTGACAGCACAACAGGTTGGTACTTGCCTTGGATGTGGCCAACCTGGGTTTGATTCCCTCTTACCTCCCAGCCCACCAGGCATGATTGCTGAGTGGAGAGGCAAGAGGAAGCCCTGAGCACAGCCGGGTGCGGGCCAAACCCCTCCCCCCCAAAAAAAAATTAAAAATCTTAAAAAAAACAAAAAAAACCTAGGTTAGAAAGTTTTTATGTAGAAGGCACTCAGATTGTAGTGGACAAAGGACAAAACAAATCCTTGTTTGAAAGTACAACATTAAAAGTAGAAAAGAATCTTTTGTAAAAAGAATTGATAGGAATGGTTGGATCTGGGAAAGGAGCTGATGAAGAGAATGCTGACTGTTGGGGAGGGGTTTGCAGGGAAGGGTTCTGTACCCAAGAGTCTTATAGGCACGTTCAGATTATCTTTTGTTTTATATATGCATTTTAGTTAACATGGCTATAAGTGATCAATATGTTTTAAAATAGTAAAATGACTGTTGATCAGGTTTTAACTTAGTGATTAAAAGAAATCAATTTCCTTTACTAGGAATTTAGTTAAGATAATAAGGGCTGTCTTGGTTTCCATAAGCAAAGAATTTCAAAAGAAAAATACCCAGTGAAGTCCATGAATGGTAGTAAAGAATTTAACTCAATTCAGAGGTTAATAATCTCCTCTATAGTCTTGTATATCTCTGCCCTTATTTGCTGTAAAATCTTGAACTGGTCATTTCTCCACTCAGGATATTGTCATCCAGTCTATAAATTTGGAAGTATGAGTTTCTTTTCACCCAGATTCCAACTCAGATTTGGTTTACTGGAATATAGAGCATCATCTTCATCATCACCATCACCATCATCATCATCACCTCATTGATCGTTGATTTTCTTGAGCAGTTTCATTAATGTGTCCATTCATCCTAGCCTTGAGATGTTAGAAGCCTCTCTTTACTCGTCCTTCTCAACAGTGCCACACTGGAGGCTCTTTCAGGGTCAGGGGAATGAAACCCATCATTGTTACTGGTTTTGGCATATGAGTATACCACTGGAAGCTTGCCAGGCTCTCCCATGCAGACAGGAAGCTCTCGATAGCTTGCCAGTTTCTCCGAGAAGCAAGTGACTCGTATGGATAATTATCAAGTTGAATACCTAACGTTTCCAGTATAGCATTTGATGGGCACTCAGCTACTGTGAAATACAAGCCCTGTGGTTCTCAGTATAACTGAGAAATACTGTATCACTGGATCCACACAGCTTGAACAAATATCGTTAGAATTGGGTCCTGGATCTACTGTGCACTTCTTGGGAGTCCCTTCTCTTCTAGCCACAAAACAAGACAGTTAGCTTCCTCAACTCATCTTCTCTAACATTCTTTGAACATTGCTTCTTCAGGTAGCTTCCGTGACTCTTTATCATTTGTATTATTTTATTTTTTGCGTAGATCACTTCCTATATAAAACCTTATCATTTTATCCCTGTGTTTATTGTCCATTGGATTATATTGGGCTAACTAGATGTGAGCTCTTTGTAAACCCCAGAAGCAGATGTATCAGAAACAAACAAAAATTAATCAAGAAATAAAAAAGTTAAGCTTTAATATCGCCTAGGGGTTGAGGTAACAACATGATGTGAACTATTGTCCCCCTGTCCATATCCTTCCAGCAGAAACATATTCATTATATAATTGGTCAAGATCTTTAACTTCATTTTACACTGATCCTTCCTCCATTATTCTTTACTTCATAATCAGTGGTGTTGGTCTTTATGCATCTAGTTAAAGGGTATTTTAATAGGATTTTGTTGGGTTTGGTGAGGCATTTTTTTGGTCTAGTCTTGTCATTCTTTCTGTGATTACATTATTCATGATTCACAAGATTTCACAGATCACTGATCAAAATGGATTTAAATTTCATCTAATACTAGTAGTTTTAACATTGCTTGCCATTGCCTTTTTCTACATGTCTTGATAAATAAATGGGTGTCTGTTTCCAGAAATTGGAAGTGGATTCTCTATCTCTAATCATTTGTCAGTATTTAATGCTTATTCTAGACATACTACATAAAACATGCTGTAGTAAAGACATACCTCTTTACTACAGCATGTTTTTATTTTCATTGTCTATTGGTGGTCGTAGACTTATTTTCTTTTTATCTAGTTTATACATCTCACCTGGCTTCAGTAGTCAAATTG
Source organism: Sorex araneus (assembly GCF_027595985.1). Taxonomy (NCBI): domain Eukaryota; kingdom Metazoa; phylum Chordata; class Mammalia; order Eulipotyphla; family Soricidae; genus Sorex; species Sorex araneus. The sequence goes on along the minus strand of NC_073302.1, from coordinate 15,543,378 downwards.
CCTGTATAATCAAATTTTTGTGTGTACTTATTCAGTTCATGCTGATTTCACTTGAATTATAGACATTGGCCAAGTTAGCCTGAAAAGCTATAGTATACCAATTCAGTATGCATCCTATACAAATAATCTTTTTATAAACTGTATTGTATTTTTTATGCTGAAAAATTATCAGAAAAATTGAACATTAACTGATATCATAATTCTCACATATCAAAGACTCTGGAAACTACTTATAATGACCTCAAACATAATATTTACTTCCAAAAATTTTGGTGGGGTCTCACAAGTAATGCTCAGACTGCTCCAGGGGTCACTGACAGTGATTCTCAGTCAGCTAGGCTGGTGATTCAATGCAAAGACCCTTGTGATTTCTGAGCCCTATAGTATCAGAGATTGCGTGGATCCACTCCCTAGATACTTGTGGGTCTCCAGTGCAAAATATCTGGAGATGCTTAAATTACCATGTGTCATAAGGGTGTAAACATTGGGCAGTTGCATCAAGACATGCATTTTAATATTTGCACTATTTGTCTAGCCCTCCCTACTTATTATTATTTTTTTCATTAATGAGCTATGGAGCTAATTATGGCTTTTTCCAGGTGTCAAGTAAGAAAAAAATAAATAGCCCTGGAATCAGGTGATCTACTTTTTTTAATTTGCTATAGAAAATAGTACAGAAACAATATTTTCATTGTGGGAAAATATCAACCGTATGCAGATAAAATATAATTGATTCTATACAGGTACATAATATAGGTTATCAGAAAGCTCACGGCTTGGGGGATTTTGTCAAATTTTTGTCAGTTTTTCCACATTGTCAGCAGATTAGCAAAGTGATTTTCTATAATTACTAATTTAAATATTATATTACTTTTTGACCCCATTTGAAGTTGTTGCCTGTCCCAAATCATATAAGCTGTAGATTCAACAAACATCAGTCCTCCTAGAGAATATGTGTTTTTTTAACCCCTAAATCAGTGTTCCCAGATTTTGAATCAAGAAAATGTGGACAAATATTGGAAAGGATCAGGAAATGTTTTATAAAAATCTATTTTCAACTTGATTTGATGCTTTTTTTTTTTGGCTGCGATTTTTTTTCATTGTTTGTTTTTTTAAGAACCCTATGATAGAAACTTTGACCTTTATTTCTTAGAGGCCACTGAGAATTACTCCCAGAAGAACTGCTTCTGGAGAGGATTAGAGAAGCTCCTTTTAACAAGCACCTCCGTGCATTCATGGGCTCTACTCTCTGACCCTCTGAAGCAGTGAGACTCCCTAGACTCACAACAGCCCCATGAGTACATGAAAACCTCCTCTGGCCTGTCTCTGCTTACTGGCTGGATGCGATCAGAGCTTTGCTCTGAGTATCACAACAGCAAGGTCCTGTTCCCCAACAGTAAAACTGGTCACACAGAGATTCCCTGTGGTCATTACACTGTCCTGTTTGCCTCCTTTGTTTCATAAAACATAAATCCCAAATTTGCTATTCTGGATTGCTGGAACGATAGCACAGCGGTAGGGTGTTCACCTTTCACGAGGCCGACCCGTGTTCAATTCCTCCGCCCCTCTCTGATAGCCCGGCAAGTTACCGAGAGTATGGCACCCACACGGCAGAGCCTGGCAAGACACCCGTGGCATATTGGATATGCCAAAAACAGTAACAATAAGTTTCACAATGAGAGACATTACTGGTGCCCCCTTGAACAAATCGATAAGCAACGGGATGACAGTGACAGGATTGATAGACCACATGCACATATATTCTGTTTAAATATTTGACTCCTCAATTGAGATATTTATAAAGCTGAATCACTGTTAATGACGAAAACAAAGCCAAATATTTATTTATTTGTTTATTTATTTATTTATTTATTTATTTTTCTCTTTATGGATTTCACAGTAAAATTTCTACCTTGAGTTTGAAAATTGAGGTGCTTCCTTATCTGCCTTCAGCTACTTGTCCTACTAGAACTTATAATGTTTCAACATTGGGCATAATGTAGCTATTTGGCCACCTTCATGACTATATTTAGGACTGCTGAACTTGAGAACACCACACCGCAAGCATGTTACAAAAAAGTCTGTTCTGATCATTGTCTGAATTCTGTAAAATGGAGGTGAAATGCATTTTTTCTTCTTACTGAGCATCCATCATTTACTAAATGTGCATTCCAGTTTCCTTCATGTCAAAAACTCATAAAAAGATTGCACTTATCTGTGGAATATAAAGTAACAGAATGGCCCACTAACATCCAAAAATAGTAGAGATAAGTACCAGAAGGTTTGCTCCACGTCATGGGAGCTGGCCCCACGTGTTGGGGGAAAGGGTAGCTCAGATAGAGAAGGGAACACCAAGTAAAGTGTGGTTGGAGGACCCACTCAGGATGGGAGATGCGTGCTGGAAGTAGACTATAGATCAAACACGATGACCACTCAATACCTCTCTTGAAAACCACAGCACCCAAAAGGAGAGAGAACAAAAGGGAATGCCCTGCCACAGAGGTGGGGTGGGGTGGGGGGATGGAGTGGGGGGTGGGAGGGTACCTGGGATCATCGGTGGTGGTGAATGAGCACTGGTGGAGGGATGGGTACTCAAGCATTTTATGACTGAAACACAAGCACGAAAGTTTATGAGTATAACTGTACCTCATGGAGATTCACTAATACAATTTTTTTTAAAAATAGTAAATCTGAAAAAAATAACCAACTTAGTCCCAGCATCCTATATGGTCCCCTGAGCACTGCCAGGAGTAATTCCTGAGTGCAAATCCAGGAGTAATCCCTGAGCATTGCCAGGTGTGACCCAAAGAGAAAAAAAATATTTCCCCTTCCCTTTGTTGTTATGAGCTGTTGGGTTATTGTAATCACTTGGCTTTGGTGCTTGCAGACTTTGTTGTATTCATACATACTAGGTTCTAACACATGAGTAACTCTGAGGGTCTACAGATCCACTGATTGTGACTCAGTGGCACTGCTGCTGGGATGGCACTTGGCATGAGGATGGTGTCAAGAACAGATACCTGATACCTATGAGACAGGAACTCGACCTCTGAGCTCTTCTCCCTGCCACAGAAATCCATTTATTTTAAAATCTGAATTACATATCGATGTTTTTCTCCCCTCTCCCCAAATCTCCGTATTTGAATATATGGACATCACATATTTGACTTAGCACGCTAAGAACTCACTTAGAATTCCTTGCCATTGATTTTATTTTATCTCTTCTTTCCATCTCTGTCCTTCTGACATCAGTGGACTTACATCTTTTGTGGGTTTCCAATCTCAACTAGCATAGAATAAGGCTCTGGGCTCTGCAGGCTGACAAACTAACCTTGGCATAATGAATGACCTGCAGCTTCGGGATGCTACTGGAATGCCAAATGACCACAGCTTCATGCTTCTAGAATATGGAATGGCCCCAGCGTTAGCCAGGTGACCTACAGCTGTACACTGCTGGAATGAGAAACAGATTCCAACTCCTAGAATACCAAGTGCCTGCTCAAAGGAAAAGCAGCGGATAAGCCTTCCTGCTGAGGATGAAGAAATGGGAGTAATTGGCGTTGCTACTATGAGATAACTGTCTGTTAATACTAATAATACCTGAATCTGAGTCAGGGCAACCTCTTGGAACCGCCTGCTGAAAATTTTCTAAATCTCCTAAAATCAGAGCAGCCGATCTTTTCCCTTGGGTAGCAATATGCTCTCTGCATTTCCTGCTTCCTCTGCTTTGCCTAAAAGAAGCACCAGAAATCTTGTTTCCAAAATTCATTTTTCTAGTGCATTAATTTGGATTTACAAAGCTTTGTAATCCCTTTAGACAGCATCAACATCTAAGAAGTCCTGTTGGGGAAATGCAAGTCCCCAGGGAAGGCGCCTGACCTCTTCACGGAAGTTAACTGCGAAGGAGGAGAGGTGTAAGGCTATTTCTATCCATCATGTTCGGTAACTAGGATTTTAATAAATCTCTCTCCCCTTTTGCCTTTATCGTTTTATTTATTTATTTTTTTGGCAGTGTCATTCCTCAATGAATATTTCTTTTTTCTTCTCTCTTTTCCATTGCACATCAGTGCAAGGTTATAAAAGGAGGATTTGCAAACAGAGTATTAAAACTCCAGGACACAACATCTTCAAAATCTATAAGACGATAAAAAGATAAGAGGCAAACACCACTGAAAGCTTCTTTCCTGGTGTCTGTGGAACTCTCAGGCTGCTCTATAATACCCCTAAGTCCAAGCAATCTGCCCAGTTCCCACCCCCCACACACCCTGCCTGCTGAATGCAGGCGATAAACTTAGCATTAAAATTCCCCACACTTTGGCAAATGAGTACCCAGGAGGCTGCTGACTCAATCAGGGCTTGTTTTACTTACAGAGTAATACTGAGAAAAGGCCATAAACTGCAGCCTGACAGATCTATAATGCTCATTTCAATATGTTTTCACTGTGTGCAGGCTTGCTGATGAACTTTCACATCCCGCCAACAAAATATAACACACATATTAACGACATGTGGTAAATCGTCATTGGATACAATGTGTCCGGGTGATGAAAATAGTCTTGAGTCGATGAGGTTGTCTGGCTGCCTGATATCACTTTGGTGGGGGGGGTCCCAAACAATGAATTTTGCTCCAGCACAGGGACGGTTGCAGAGGCATTGGCATCCCCTATGGAGAAACATGGATGAAAACATTAGAACCTAGACAATAGAGCAATCAAAAGAAACTCTACTATCAATGTCCATTCATCCATCTGAGGTCTAGGAGCATTAATATAGAGAAGGCATCTGTAAGGAAAAGCTGTGCACCAGAAATGTGTTACGTGTGTCCCAGTGCCAGTGGTAAGTTAGTCCTCTCTGAGTTGGCGGATGTGGTTTCCACCTAAAACTATCTTGAGGAGAGGGAGACCAAAAAAATAATTCATAAATATCTCCAGAGACTCAAGTTGCACGCATCCCCTGCCTGTCTGTGTTCATTTATTTATTAGTAGCAAAAGGTACATCTGGGCTTGGCTTCTTCAGTATCTCTAGTATTGAGGATGTTTTACATGCCTGTGTGGTTGGTTTTTCTCTACTACAACCCCAAAGAGACAAATACACTTGCCCCACAATAGTCCTAGATAGCTATTTAATGCTCTAACTCCAATGTGTGGGTTTCCACACACATGTCCACACAAGCGCTTCACCAAGCAAGTCTTCACACTAGCTGGAGGTTCTGTAATTCAGCTCTGTCCCATTTTTTGTTCTCACCGCTCAACAAATCCCAGTTTTCGGAGCTCTAGGCTAGCAATACAATTTACGGCCAAAAAAAAAAAAAGAAAAGAAAAGAAAAGACAGGTTTATATAGTTGCAAACAGAACTTAGCTATTTTAATGTTGAAAATACCGGTTTTCCTTAAGTAGTCAAAGATCAAATAAAGACATTGTGACGTACAGTGGATTTCTTGACTGAAGACACACACAAAAATGTTTTGCTTTCCAAATAGATTCCAACCGTTGAAACAAACAACATTTTTTTCATAGTGCTTGGGAAAATAGCTGAGTGGTTTAGAGAACCTGCCTTGTGAGCTGTGAGTTCAGTCCTTGGAGCTGGTCTTGATGACTCTTGTTTGTGCTTGGCAGCTCTGCTGTCTTTGGTCCCCGGTGCCATAAGTTTATTTCCAGTTGCACTGCAATCAGGTATGTGTGAGCACTGTCAGCTTGAGGGCAACTTACATTTGGTGAGCACAGCTGAGAAAGTCTGTGCACACCGCCTGGCCAGTGAGTCCAATGCCTGGGAAGCATGCATGAGAGTACTGCAGTAACTTAGGTGCCAACTTCAGCTAGAAGGTGTCCAAGTATCTCAACTAAATGGGGTGAGTACCCTGCCTGTTAAGCGCCTGTGAAGGACCACTACTAAAGGATGGCACTCCTGACAAGCACTGCAACTGAGATGTGTGAGCACTATAGTCTGGTTCCCAGACCAGTCTGATAGTGCTCAAGAAAGTCTGAAAGTTACCAACACAGAAGCAGTGGAGGGAGATACCAGAGGGATTGGTCCACCTGCAGAGACGACAAGAAAACAGTAATCTCAGGGCAATTCCACTACATAAACTGAAGCATATTGAGAATTGTAAGAGATGTTTTGCTGTTGTTGTTGTTGTTGCTGTTGTTGTTGTTGTTGTTGTTTTTAGCAAAAACTAGTTTGAAGCAGGCAGCATCTACCCTAGCAGATAGAACATAGTTTAGGGAATTGGACGAAATGAAAGTGTTTCAGGCAGATGAGGTGATGAGTAGCATGTTGTACTGATGAGAAAAGTGTCTGGTTACATCAGTTAGTTTCCTTTAGGAAATGACAAGAGTCTACCGTTCAGTTGCCTACCCAGTGCTGACTGGCTTAAGATTTTGTTTCTATGAGGACTGAAACTGTTTAAGGCTTGCTTTGGTCACTTGGACTTGGCCTAAGCAACTATCTTTGGTAGCCATTGTCTTCTTTTTCTCTTCTTTTTGTTTTTGCCTTCCAACCAATGCTCAGGAGGTCTAGGAATTCTTCCTGGTCATTCTTGATCTTGGTTCAGTATTAGAGCCCAAGTACACAAGTACACTGCTCAGGTCCTAGAGTGTGCAGGATTACGTGGACCACTCTGGCAGTGCTTGAGGTTCTCCAGGACTGTACCTGGCAATGGTCCCAGGGAACCATGCGGTGCTGAGAATGAAACCGGGATTGGCTGCATGCTTGGAATATGTTTTAACTCCTAACATACCTCCACAGTCCCATTGTCTTCATTCTTTTATTTCTTTGTTTCTTTCTTTCTTTCTTTCTTTCTTTCTTTCTTTCTTTCTTTCTTTCTTTCTTTCTTTCTTTCTTTCTTTCTTTCTTTCTTTCTTTCTTTCTTTCTTTCTGTCTTTCTTTCTTTCTGTCTTTCTTTCTTTCTGTCTTTCTTTCTTCTTTCTTTCTTCTTTCTTTCTTTCTTTCTTTCTTTCTTTCTTTCTTTCTTTCTTTCTTTCTTTCTTTCTTTCTTTCTTTCTTTCTTTCTTTCTTTTATTGGGGGGGACTTTTTGAATCACACCCAGCAATGCACAGGGGTTACTCCTG